>NW_027459381.1:0-300000 GCF_050624435.1 Tenrec ecaudatus | reverse complement strand
CCAAGTGTCGACCAATGGAGATCCCCTCATAGAGGGGTTTAGGAGAGGAGATGGGTTAATTAGGGTGTGAGGTAGTATCGATGAAGAACACAGCTTTCCCCCGGATCCTGGATGCTTCCTCCCCCCAACTATCATGATCCGAATTCTACCTTGCAGGGCTGGATAGGACAGAGGCTGTACACTGGTGCATATGAGGGTTGGAGGTACAGGGAATCCAGGGTGGATGATACCTTCAGGACCAAGGGTGTGAGGGACGATGCTGGGAGAGTGGAGGGTGAGTGGGTTGGAAAGGGGGAACTGATTACAAGGATCCACATGTGACCTCTTCCCTGGGAGAGGGACAGCAGAGAAGGGGGGAAGGGAGACTCCGGATAGGGCAAGATATGACAAAACAACGATGTATAAATTACCAAGGGCACATGAGGGAGGGGGGAATGGGGAGGGAGGAGGGGAAAAAAAAGAGGACCTGATGCAAGGGGCTTAAGTGGAGAGCAAATGCCTTGAGAATGATTGGGGCAGGGAATGTATGGATGTGCTTTATACAATTGATGTATGTATATGTATGGATTGTGGTAAGAGTTGTATGAGTCCCTAATAAAATGTAAAAGAAGAAAAGAGAAAAAAATGATTAGGGCAAAGAATGTACAGATGTGCTTTATACAATTGATGTATGTATATATATGAACTGTGAAAAGAATTGTATGAGCCCCAATAAATTGTTAAAATTAAAAAAAAAATGAAACAGAAAAAAAAAAAACATGCCATTTCCACTTACAAAATGTATTGGAGGAACAGACAACTTAAAAAAATCTTACAGGTAGAAAAAAATGTAAGGTACAGTGCTAAAGTATACTTTAAGCTGATAATTTTCTTGCTAGGAAGATGATTTTAGATACCTGGAAACAACAGAAGTCATAAATATATTTCACCAAAAGGAGTAAAATATGGGGAAATATGTCTGTTAAAGAATTCCAACAGAGAAGGCAAATTGACCATCTCTCTAAGAAAACAGAAAGAACTGACATCACCTGCATGAAGAAAACTTTAAAGGAACAGGACACCAAATGAGAATATGGACACCAAATCTTTAGAGAAACTCCAAGGGGGGAAGCTAAGGAAGCACAAAGGAGACCCGTTTATGGTGGGAGCTCAAGATGCAAGATGGTGCTGCATACTGCAAATGGATATCCATTCTTACTCAGTAGGGGAGGAATGTGCTGTATTCAGAGGACAGTTACTAATTCAGAGTTCTCTGTTTGGAGAGAAGCGTGCAAGACAGATTTTCATAGTAAAGTGGAAACATAAAAGAAGGGAAAATTTCAGAATGTTAAAGAAAATTATGGAAGCAAACACACATAGTGTAAAACAAGAAAATGGAAATCTAATCTCATAAGAGCTACAGGTGTACTTCCCTCAACATCTTGGACAAGTGAACTCTCACATACAAAGTAGCACACACTTTTATGCATTTTCTGACACCTTTCATAGATATGAGGCCTTCTCCCTGTTCAATCAACTACCCCAGCCAATTCCCCTTAAGGTGTTTTGACCATGCATCTGAGAAAATTCCACTATAGCTTGCTTCTAATACCAAACACAGTTCTCTTGTTCCAATTGAGAGAAAGCTTCTGGGGTGACAATTAGATAACCTGTTTATGGGAAATTACAGAATCTTGGACACACCAAAATTAACGTAAAGTTTGTAAAGACTGCAGTTTTGTATTTCTAGAAAAATAATGTTCAAAGGAACAAAGTAAATAGCATTCTTTCAAGGGTAGAAGACCTAACCCACTAACCTAGGATGAGAAAATGCAATGAGAATCTACCTCTTTGAGAATACCACAAACACCGCAAAGTTTTTAACATATAAGACAGGAAAAGCCAGTGACGAGGTCAATGACTTGAGAATTCTCCTCACCAATGGAAACCAGGTTGCGATAGTTCTCCAACATCACATCCTGATATAGGGTTTTCTGAGCAGAGTTCAGGAGCTGCCATTCCTTCCGGGTGAACTTTACAGCCACATCGTTGAATGTCAGTGGTTCCTGTAGTAAGAGGGGTCTACTTAATGAAGTATTTTCCATTTGAAGATTTAAAAAAATATATATCTTACAGTAAAAAAAGCAAAACAATAATAAAAACTATTGTGGTAGTTCATTCCATAATGTGTCATTAACTGAGGACTTGGTACAAAATATTTTACCTTATTTCTACATTCACGACCATCAGCCGAGAAAACTAGCCCTAATTTTAGAAAGATCTCCAGTGTTCTGAGAAATAAATGTTTTCAAATACATTCTCCAGGTCAAATACTGTGCCCCCACAATAGCTAGCTCCACATTAAGGAGCAGGCTTAAAGGAGCTCCCATAGTAGAGGAATCATTTCTGTACCTGGCTACTTCACTATGCCTGAAGGTTATCTGTATATCTGAGCAATCAGGTTCTAGAGCCAGCCCAACATAAATGTAGCAAACACCTGGGGAGGGCACAGGGCCGGTTTGAAGTCAACTAACACTAGGTCAAGATGGTAACTCAGCATCTTGCTTGTTTAGAATTTTACCCGCTTATGATATGACCCATTAACTATGTACATGCTAACTGCATGACACGAACGCCTTATGGAAAGACCTGTAAGCTCCATTATATATACCCACTGGAAAATATATTCACTCTCTCAGGCCTGACATGGGAAGAGAGCCCCTGTGTCCAGCTGTCTGCTCTCTGTCTTTTAATATTTTCACAATTGCAATGTCACTCCTGAGGATCACTTTTGGAGTGTTGGGGACCCCAGTGCCTGAAAATAATGCACCCACTCTTAACATTAGAATTTTGAGTTCCAGTGACATTATCTGAATGTTCTAGAAATAGCTCAGCTTTATAATCACACAAGGTAGATAAAGACCTATTTGTTATTAAATGGCATTAGGGTTTCTACCAGCATCACCATTATTAGAGGCTCGGTACCTTCAGTGGCAATAAGTACTGGGAACAGTGCAGATGGGGGAGGTCAAACATACCTCAACTCTCCAACACTTTTTGTCAACTCTAAAACAAGTCAATCCTTCCACACCACTCTGTCTCACTTCTGGGTTTGATAATCTGTTGCTGTGGTCACACAACACTCAATAGATCAAAGTGGTCTATTAATGAACAAGGTACAACTCGGGATCAGGAACAAGAAGCTATAAGTCAGAACCAAGATCAGAATGTTCATAGACATTATCTCCCTTACTGAGTGCAGAACAACTTTCTAAGCTCTTAAAGGCCACCTTAGGACAAGCTCCTCTTGACAACCTTAGGACAAATTCTCCTCAGCCACCTTTGGAGTGAATTATCTTAACTTTAATTGCAAGGTCCTCTTGAACTTGCCATCTTTCACCACATGCTCTCCAAGGCGCCCCCAGCCTAATTCTGCTGGGTGGATCTCTGGAGCCTTCCTAATCTTGCCTAGGCAGGGAAGATGCTGGGTTGGCCCAAGAAGTCAACATATTAAGAGGGAGAGAGAGAACTGCCTGCAGGCATGGTTTGAGAGGAGACAGTGAGGCATTATCCTGTCATCTGAGCTGTTGATTTGGGTTTATTAGCCCCTGCAGCCACACAGTTCAGAATGAACCCATGGATTAGGGATTTGCAGCTTCCAAAAAATTAATGTGGCATTTCCTTGAATGGCAACTATGAGCTGCCTGTGTGACCTGACTTGAGAGCTTCCTCCACTCTATGAGCCATTAGCTTGCTGTCTGACCTTCCAATTTGGGTTCCTCAGCCCCTGCAACCTATTAGCTGACGAGATTCAACAACTTCTCTTTGTGAGGCAGTGGACTGTGGTCTGACCTGATGATCTGGTTCATCAGCGTTTATAAACAAATCAATGAGGAAAAACCTACAGACTGATTCCTGACCTTTATATAGATCTGGAACTCACCAGCTTCCACATCTTGAAGAGCGATTTATTTACTTGATGACTTTTGAGTTTTGTGAGATGTTGCTGAGCAAATCATGGACCATCTTGAACCTCTACCACATAGGGATGGGTCTACTGCTGCTCCTGCAAAATGAACTGTACTATTCATGGGTCAAGAGCTGCACCAATGGAGACAATGACCAGGGCAGAAGGGACAGAGTGACAGAGCCAATGGTGTCAGGTCCAGAAAGGGCTTTTCAGCCAAGAAAGTGGGACAGGCAGGCAAGATCAAGAAGAGGATATCCAAAAGTAGTTGAGAGGACCATATAAAGATGGAACTAAGAAATGAGCCTATCTTTAGAAGGAAAAATGTCTGATAGGGGACAGGGAAAACAGGCCTTCCCTGAAGAAGAGCAAATGTGCCTACATGGTTCTTTAATATGAAAGTCAATGTGTAGCCTACTAATTCTGATACCAAATTATACTCTGTTACTGAGTAAAACTTGTACCTGTGACTCTGGACTGTAATTAGTCCATGGCCACTGCAAAAAAAAAAAAAAAAAAGAATAAGCTGAGTAGGAGAGTAGTGTGGCAAAGATACTGGTGTCAGACTGGAAAACCATTGGAGGGTACAGGTCTGTCTAAGCTCTGCCTCATATGAATCAGAGCTGATGTTGACAGTTAATTCTCTCTCCTGCATCTCTAGTTAGAGGAGGTGAGATGCTGTCTCATTTTTAAACCACTAATGCAACAAGACCCATTTTAGATGCATTGATGAGAATGCTGCTGTGTGGGAGAGTATTTAACATATCACCTTCAGAAATAAGCATTAAAGAAAGTTACTCAAACAAAAATCCCATGGACTACTGAACTCTCCTAAAGAAGTGATTTTATTTCTCCTTAAAAACCATGTATAGCATATAATTTGAAAGATATGCTGGCCATAGAATAATAAATTATGAGCTGGAAGATAATGTTATCCAAAGAATCCTCAGTGCTATGTTATGTTCAATGTCAATAGTTTATTGTTAATCCTATGATCAATATATTCCTAATCTTCTCCAGCCAAATGTTGAAATCAGAGTAAAAGTTTAGCTCTAAGTTCTACTATTTCAAATTTCTGCTTTTCCAATGAACTGAATCAGTATTATACAGGCTCCTACAATTCCAGTAGAAAATACAGAAAAGGATAAAACACATCAGAAGCACCTGAGCCTTGGCCATTTTCTTTGGTCCTTAGGACACTACAGGCAACTGGGATGCTCTGTCTTATCTGGATCAGCTCTAATGATGCTCACAAATTTCAATCTCTCGTGAGGAAATCCCAAAAGTAATAATACAAGGCACTCTTCCTCCTTCCTCTAAGCTGCTGGTGATGCACCAACGGCAGGCTGATGGGAGAATACAGTGTAACACATAACCAATAGGTCCAGGTGCTGTTACTGTTCTTTCCTTCTTCTAAACACCCAAAGTCCCCAATACTGTTAACGGTGCTCTTATTGAGTAATGGGAAACATGCTTATACCATGAGCAATAAAATCTAAAACTCATAATGTTCACACATGTGAATAAAAGATTATTTTATAACAAATAGAGATTGGGCAATCAAATATAAATATAAAAAAATAAACAAAGAGTTGGATCCCTACCCCACAGCATACAAACTACCAATTCCTTACTGTGTGACTCTCAAAGAGAATGACAAATCAATGAACCTTTAAGATGATTATGTTAATTAAAGCATCTGGAAACATTTTACATGGGATATATAAAGAGCTATTATAAACTAAAGATTATTTTATAGGAGAACTATAAATTGTAAAATAACTTTAGAAACACTTTTAAACTCACCATCAAGTAGAGTTAGACATATAAGCTGCAGATAGGACACAGGAGAACTGCTGTACAGAGCTTCCAAGATTCTAAAGCCATGACAGGATGCTAATGGGTGTGTACCTCTGTCCTTGAGGATAGAAGTCCAACACTTAACACATGTCAAAAACAAGGGTCCATAATAAACATTTATATGACATTTATTAGATTGAAATTTATATCTATACATATGTAAATTACATATAAATGTAAATGAAGAAGTATATATCCCCCAATAATGAGTGCACTTTTGAATCCCAATATAGATAATGTTTTTAATATACCATTATTTGTAGTACCTAATGCAGTTAGATCAGTGGTTCTCCACCTATGGGTTGAGACCCTTTTGGGGGTTGAAGGACCCTTTCACAGGGGTTGCCTGATTCATAACAGTAGTAAACTTACTGTCATGAAGTAGCAACAAAAGTAGTTTTATGGTTGGAGCTTCACCACAACATGAGGAACTGCATTAAAGGGTCGCAGCATTAGGAAGGTTGAGAATCACTGAGTTAGACAGGTGGTCTATACAAGTACACAGTCTAGCTATGCCCCCTTAACTTCCTCCAAATTATTTACCTGGGTTTGTCGCCTGCCAATGTGAACGAGGAAAAGTTGTCCCTCATAGTGGTTACTGTCAGGCTGCTAATTGCAAGGTCAGCAATTGGAAACCACCAATTTCTCCTCGAAAGCATGAGTGACATGGCTTTTTACTCCGTTATAAAGTTACAGTCTTGGAAACCCACTGGGGCTGTCATATAAGACAATCGGGCAGCTTGGCCAACAATACATTGGTACCGTTGTGCCTTGTGGTTATGTAAATAAACTGTCTGAAACCTAACCTACAGATTAGTTACTTTGGAATTCATGTTACAACTAATTGAGTTATTTCAGAGACAGAAATTGGGATCTCACTACCAACAAAAAAGAAGAACCAGGGGGACTTCCGGCAAGATGGCGAAGGAGTAACAAACACCAGAGGAACTCCACAGAATTCAGCCCAGGAGAGTTACTTAGAGATAACTGAACACTGCTGGAATGCAGGAGGAGCATCATAAAGACAAGTAGGCACAGACCCATGGGGTTTTGAGGGGCTGGGGGCTTTTGGTTTACTTCAGTGGAGGCCGGCTGGGGTTTGACCTTTGCCCCGCCACTGTCTCTGCCAGAGCCAGGACCATTTGGAGCCTGTAGGGCTGCTTGGTCTCAACACAGCCACAGTTTGCCACCACCTGCCTTGGGGCAGGCACTAGACCTTTGCATCTCCTCTCTGTCACCCTATCAGTCTTGGAGGGCTGTGCAGCGGCCTTTTCTCAACACAGCCACAGCTTGCTGCTACCACCTCCGAACAAGGATTAAACCCTTGCAGCTCCTCTGGCCTGGATAAGGGCTCAGCTACATTGTTGCTTTCTATCCATCTCTTCACTATATTCCCCCTCCCCCGCCCCTCATGGGCACATGTGGCTTGCTTTTTAACTTTTTTTTTCTCCTCTTTTCCCCTTTCTTGGTCTCCCACACTCTACTGCTAACCTCCAGACCACTCCCTTAGCTTAGGGCATTTACACCTGAGCCACACGCAGCTAGGTGAGCTCCACCCTGTGTAGTTAGCAGGCTGGAAAAATCCCTGCTGGCCCCCAACAGGGGATACTCTGCTCAACTTCTGACTGGGGAACTCCTTCCAGCCTTTGTGCCTGTGGGGCATAAGGCAGCTCGGCCAACACTCCTCAACAAAAGTTACTGCAGGAGCCTCTGCCCAACCTCTGCAACACCAAAGCAGGCAACCCTTCTGGGTCACTCCCCCAAGAGGGAAGCCACAGGAGGACAAAGTGGTAGGTTAATTCCATAGTGAAATAAGCTATAGGCAGTTCAAAGTCTCCCAGAGAGAGCCAGTGCTCTTCGACTCCCTGGAAAATGGCACCTGGCTCATCTAAAACAACGCAACACAAGCAGCCATCAGCCCCAAAAACCTCAACAAAAAAAGGAGAGGAACAAAAGGCAAAGCCAGAAGATGTCCTGAACATAATGCATGCATAGAGGAAGCAGACATTGAGCTGCCACAGAAAGAAATTTTCAGAATGTTACTTGGAGTCAGGGGATATGAGGGAAACAATACAGAAAAATGATGAAATGATAGAAAAGGTAAAAACCATAAATCAAAGAGAAATACAGGAGCTTAGGGAGGAGATAACAAAAACCAGTAGCACACTCATGGACCTCGACAAGCAACTGGAAGAATCAGAGACCCGCATCAGTGACTTGGAGGACAGCCAAGCAGACTTCAACAAACGAGAACAAAAATCTAATAAGATCATCAGAGAAGCTGAAGAAAACTTAAGAACTAAGTCTGATGCTATGAAGCGGTACATCATTAGAATTACTGGCTTACTGGAGGAAGACACAACAAAGAAGTCATCTGCAACAGTAGTGAGAGAATTCTTGGAGGAAAGCTTCCCCAGCTTAGTGAATTAAAACAAGGCAACCATTCAGGAAGCTGAAAGAATCCCAGCAAGACTGGATCCCAAGAAGAAGTCATCAAGGCACATAATAGTTAAATTATCCAACTTTGAGGAAAAGGAGAAAATCATGAGAGCAGCTAGGGGAAAACAAGCAATCATATATAAAGGTTCCCAAATAAGAATATGATCAGACCTATCAGCAGAAACTATGAAGAAGAGAGAGTGGAGTAACATTTTCAAAAAATTGAAGGAAAACAATGCAAACCCAAGAATACGCTACCAAGCCAAATTATCAATCAAGATAGATGGAGAAGAGTCATTACATTGCACGCTCATCTCGATAATATGATCACTGAAGATAGATTTGTGCATAAGCAAATGTGGTGAAGAAAGTTGATGGTGCTCGGCTATCAAAAGATATAGCATCTGGGATCTTAATGGCTTGAAGGTAAAAAAGCGGCCATCTAGCTCAGAAGCAACAAAGCCCACATGGAAGAAGCATACCAGCCTGTGCAATCACAAGGTGTCAAGGGATCAGGTATCAGGCATCATCAGAACAAAAAATCTTACCATAGTGAATCAGCGGGGGAGTGTGGAGTGGAGACCCAAAGCCCATTTGTAGGCCACTGGACATTCCCTTACAGAAGGGTCTTGGGGAGGCGATGAAACAGTCAGGGTGTGATGTAGCAACGATGAAAAATACAACTTTGATCAAGTTTCTGGGTGCTTCCTCCCCCCCTCCAACTGTCATGGTCTGAATCCTGACTTGCAGGTCTGACTAGACCAGCGGATGTACACTGGTGCAGATGGGAACTGAAAATGCAGGGAAGCCATGGCAGATAATCCCCTCAGGACTGGTGCTGTGAGTGGTGATATTTGAAGGGCACAGTGAGGTTGGGTTGGAAAAGTGGAACCTATTTCAAGAATCTACATGTGACCTCCTCCCTGGAGGACATACAACAGAAAAATGGGACACAGAAATATATGACAAAATAACAACTTATAAATTATCAAGGGTTCATGAGGGAGGAGGGAGTGAGGAGGGAGAAGAAAAATTGAGGACCTGAAGCCAGGGGCTTGGGTGGAGAGCAAATGTTTTGAGAATGATGAGGGCAACGAATGTAAAAATGTGCTTTACACAATTGATATATGTATGGATTGTATTAGGAGTTGTATGAGTCCCTAATAAAATGACTTTAAAAAAAAAAAGAACCAGGAGTAGGGGCCTTTAGATCCCAGATTCTTTCACAGAAATTCTTCAATCCAGCAGACAGGCAGCTGTGACACAAGAGTGGACATGAAGGGAAGAAGCAGCAACAGAGACATGGTGGCAGCAGAACCAAGAGCCTGAGACAGAGCAGTGGCATTCCCAGACCACAGAACAAGAGAGCTAAGTGCCTTTGGGCAGGAGGTTAGAGGTGAAATAGGGGTACATTTGAGTTCTTATCTGGGGAACTAGATTTGCCAACCCACATAGAGCTAAGTGTGTCTGGTATAAGGCTAAGGTGCAGAGAGAGAATTTATCCGCAGAACTAAGAGAACTTTGTAATTTTTGTACATTTAGGACAGAAGCCAGGGGGTTGTAGGGCCTGACCTCACCTGCAGGTACGGCTGTCAAGATGCTGTCCCAGAGAACTGTACCTTGAGGTACTAAATTGTGTGTTAGGGTGGAAAAGTGACTTCTTTGTCAAACATAATTTGAGGAGAGCATTTATTGAACTTTAAGAGACAACAAAAGATACGCACACACATCATATGGATAAGGGAGGCCATTAGCAGTTCAAATGCAACTGAGGATTCAGAGTCGGGACCCTAGATAAATAGGACACAGAACAAAAGGCCATGTCACAGATCATGATTGGTGGCAAAGCAATACATCAGATACAGGTGAGACTGCAGCAGCAGGAATGGGACCATAATTGGGACATGCACATTATTAGATAGAAAGACTTAAAAGATTGGTCCAGGGCCTTCAAACTGAGGCAATCAAGGCCAGACTCATAACAATGGCCCCTGTGCTGTCCTCGCTTAGGTGAGCTCCATCAAGGATACATCTAGGCAGGCCCTTGGAGGGGGATGGATGGAGAGGAGTGCAGGCAATCTATTTTGTAAGGCATTTTCCGCAAGGGTAAGATGATCTACATTCTTGGCTAATTATCAAAAGGAATTCAATGGAGGCTTAATCAAACTGGGGAGGCAGCAAATGGACAGAGTTGTCACTGTCATCAGCAATGCAAACCTTAAACCCAACTCAGTGCCACAGAGTGGATTCTGGTTACAGTGACCCTTTAAAGGGAGGTGGAATGGCCCCTTGTGGATTTCGGAGACTATAACTCTTACCAAGATTGGAAACCTTGTTTTTCTCCTCAGGGGTGACTTGTAATTCTGAACTGCTGACCTTGCAGTTAGCAGTCCAATCTGTAACCACTATGCCACCCGCCTTTTGCAAACTGGAGTGCTCACAATTTAAGTTCTAATACAATTATACATGGTTACATTATCAGCAAATTCTATCATTCCGGGAGATGCGCAAATTGCTCGGACCCCGACCAATGGGGCAGCCTGGGTTCTTGTACACTGGTGTTTCCTGGGTTCAGACCCCAGAAAGCTCAGATCCCTCCTGCTTCCCCTCAAACTCCTCTGCCCAGTGCTGACCCCAGGAACCCCAGGGATGCTCACCCTGCTTGGAGTCAGGTGAATGGATTTGGTTCACGACCCAGTCAGAAGTTGAAGTCCTTCCTTGTCATGCTTCAATGTGCAAGACACTAGTACCAGATTTCTAGCTCCCTAGACTGGACTGTATTTCTCTGTGGCAAATCTTTGTTCTGAAACAGAAGAGGAGGCAATGTTGAAAAAGGCATATCACTTTCTTGGCCTGCACATCTTGCGCTAAATAGTGACCACCCCCACCACCTGGGATCAAAATCCTGCTCAAAGCTGAGGGTTTGCATTAAACAAGGGTCCACTCTATCTTTGCAGAGCAATTTTACTAATTTCCCAAATATCATGATCAACTTTGGATCCACAAAGTGGAAGTACTTAAGGCCTCAAATTTCTCAAGCTCCATTGAAGGTAAATATCTTCTTTTCACCAGCAATCTAACTGAAGAACGGAATATTTTATGAAGAATGTTCTTTAAAAGCCCATAACGGAACCTCAGACCCAAACCCTTGACATATCTGGTGAAAGTGATCAAGCTGAATCACGCTCATATCTGCCACTCCAACTCAGGCTGAGCTTCTCATTAAGTAAAACCTACTCCAATCCCCTTGCATCCTGGGTATTCTTTACAATATCTATTGTGTGAAGAAATCCCTATGGTTGGGTGGCCATTTATGCACAATAGTGTAGTAACTAGAGAAAGTTTTTGTACAGGTGGACAACAAGAGACAGAGCGACACCAATAGCACATCCTAGAGGTACCTTGGCCAAGATAGAGATATTCTAAACAAGAAAACAAGCCAGGGGAATCCTTATTTGCTACTCTCTTAAGCTCTTGTGTTTACAGATGTCCGATTTTAAAGCCTTTGGGAAAGACTGCAGCTTACAGTCATGGAATGGCAAGGGGTCGTGGTAAGAGCCAAGGTGAGGGAAGATGCTTAAAAATGCAAGATGTATCCAGAAAAGAGATGACTGATCAAACCATTTTGTCATCTTGACCTAAATTCTGGATTCCAAGCTTTCTAGGTAATGCTGACTGATGGCAAACAACACACACTGTAGTAGTGGGCTTATTGGCTTGGGTTCAAGGATGTCCCATCCATAGTCTCAGGTGTGAGTGACGATTTGTCCCGTCAAGAGGGGTGTAAATCATTTATCACTCTAGAGGATCCAGCCAGAGCAAGTGATCTATGAGAGTCGAGTGGGTTTCAGGATGTTCAGAAAGTTTACAATCAACTGAATCACAATTCAATTCCATGAGAAACTTCAAGGCTAACTGTAAGACAGATTAAAGATGAAGATTCTGGCAGCTAGACAGGAGAGTATTCACGCAATATGAATAGACGCTTTATTCTTTTTGTCTAAGTTCACGTTATTGGGTGAAACATAACAATGATTGTCAGAGTAACCTTACTAATATTTTCTATGAGACCAGTAATAACCTGTAAACAAGGTCAGATAATGATACTTCAAGAAAACTGTAGAGCAATATTGATAATGGATCTACATGAAAAAGTTCTTGAAAACATTGGGAATAGAGTCAGAAAACACATGAAAATAATTACACATGATAATTAAGTAGAATCTATCCTAGAGTTGATTTAATATAAGAAAATGAGCACTGTAATATATACCAATTAATGTAAAAAAGAATTAATAATCTAAATAGACACAAAACTTACTAAACAAAGTCAAAGACTTTTCATGCTAAGGAAAAATAACTCTACAAATCTAACATAAAACAAATATAGTTCAAAATGTTAATATGCTAATATACATTCCTAAAAAGAAAAAGTCATACGTGAAAAAACATCACTCCACGTCAGAAAAAGGACAACCATAAATGTCCACTTTTACCAGTGATATTAAAAATTGACTGTATGTTCTAACTAGAGCTACCAGGTTCACTTTTTTTTAAGGAAGAGGCTTCCAAAAAGACATAAAAATTCCTTTAATCATAATTTAATTATCACATCCATAAAATATTCATGATATGCCATGAATAGCTAATAAATGCTGAAACATTGTAGGCTACATTTAAACACACTGAAATAACTCTTGGTACTTAACTCCCTAACTATTAATTGTTAATCAGAAGTGGAAGGGGAAGGTGGGGGGAGAAAGAGGGAACCTATCACAATGATCTACGTATAACTCCCTCCCCAGGGGAATAGACAACAGAAAAGTGGGTGAAGGAAGACATAGGGCAGTATAAGAGATGAACAAATAATACTTTACAAATTATCAAGGGTTCATGAGGAGGGGGGAATAAAAATGAGAAGCTGACAGCAAGGGCTCAAGTAGAAAGAAAATGCTTTGAGAATGAGTATGCCAACAAATGTACTAATGTGCTTGACACAATGGATGGAGGTGTGGATTATGATAAGAGTTCTACAAGACCCAATAAAGTGATTTAATAAAAAAAGAAATACAGCATGATCAAAATTATAGCATTTATCTTACAGAAAAGGAAGTACAAATGTATTCAGATTAAAACCCTGAAACAGGGAATTTGTTTCCACCCATTCTGTGATGAAAGCATGAATTTAGAGTCCTGTAGTTTTCTGTAGTGTTGAAGGTCCTCATATACTGATGAATTAATAAACTAAACCAAGGCATTCGTGTGCACATATAATATTAGAGTGACTATATAGACACACATATATGTATGTGATACACACACATATATGTATGTGATACACACACATATATCAAGCTGGACAACAGATAGGATTGATGCTCACCCAAAAACTGAAGTTTGGGGACTTGAACACACTGAGCCATGGATGCTCTAGGTAGCATTGGACCCATGGGCTTCAGTTGGACTGGGCTGGGATGTTCTCTTGATGAAAAGCTCTCTCTTATGCATATGTCAGTGTCTATAGTTTTATTTTTCTAGAGAACCCAGCCTAAGGCAGATCCCCATCACATTAGTGTCATATGAGGGCGAAAAGGTGTACCTGACATGCTGCTCTTGGAGAAAAACACATCACAAGGAAAGTGTGAAAAGATAATCAACAATTCCCTGACACTGAGCCAGTCCTATGCTCCTCTAGGTCTGTGGAATTTTGGTGGATGAAAATCTATTTATAACAAAAATATCAGAGGGGCCAGCCCCAATCCCAACTAAGAGGACAGCTGCCCCTTCCCCCAGAAGAATTTACTTCAGAGGACAACACTGAAGCTACAGCTCAGGGAAAGGGACATGTCTGATCAGAGCACACGGGAGAAAATGAAGGGGGAGGAAGAGAGAGTGGAGCACACATCCTGGCCCACCAAGCTTTGAGGACAATATGCCTGCTCTGAGCAGCCCATGCAAAAAGAAGCACTATGGCTGCCCCGACTATGAGTCATGACATCCCTCACTGACCTATAGCCCTATAGGGGACAACACTGGAGACAGTTTGGGAATTGCATCTGATCTGACCCCACCACACCCAGGCAAAACACTAAGGGTGTTGTGCAACAGAACAGCAAGGGAAGTAGAGCAAGGAAGTCCCAAGAGTACCAAAATTAGACTCGGGGGCCAGGGCGTGGCACCCCATCAGACTCCACAGAAGAGCACTCCTAAAGGTCAACATACAGACCTCTAACTTTTTACAGGCTTTTCTCTTTTTTCCCTTTTTTTCTTGTTGCTGTTGTTTTGTTTTCTTTTGTCATTTTGTTTTGCTCTTTTGTGTGTATGTGTGCTTGTGTGTGTGTGTGTGTGTGTGTGTGTGCATATTATATCTTCACTTCTAACTAGATAATATAGGCCAGATAAACAATCTGGAGGAGAAAGCAACAGGACCCATGGTTGGGGCGGGGAGCATGACATGGGAGAAGGGGAGGTGGGGGAAAGAAAGTGGTGTTAACCAACCCAGGGAAAAGGGAACAATCAATAAGTGATCCAAAATAGTGGGAAACAGAAAGATTTCTCCAAGTCATCTCCCCCAAATATATGTTAGACTTAGGACACTGCTCACAATTAATGGTAAATAATTGTCAAGTTACCTCCCTGAAGGCAATCAGCTGTCAGAGGACTGTCTAGTCCCACCACATATAGGGCCCATCCCTGCTGTTAAGGACAATGGGATACTTCCCCCTAAAGGCTTCAATTTAGACCCTGCAAGGTGGGTTTACAGTACACCTTACTGATAATGATTTCTACAGTGAACCAGAGAACAGGTCAAACCTGCTCAGTGACATCCAAAGTTAGGCTGCCATGCTGAATCTCGGGTCCGCCCATCTTGTCACATGCACACCCTTACTCCCTCCTCTTCCAACAGCATATGAACCCCTACAGCAGCCCACTCCCATTACTATATTACCTATAGCACAACACTTTCCTGTGATGGATTTCTTCACCTGTAATTAGGGGGCCTGCACATCCCCAGATGATATAAAAGCCTTGGTTAGCAATAAATATTTCTCTCCCCATGTGGACCACCAAGTGAGGCTGAGGTGAACATGCAACTATGAAATGTGTCTGACTCCATTATTTCAATCTCTCTTCTATCTCTCATGCTCCCTATGACTTTACTATAATCTTTATTTATTATCACTGTACAATTGCACCAACCGACCCGCTGTGATGTGTTAGGGTCTGGCCTTTCCCCTGACACAAAATAAGTGGCAAGGAGGGTGTAAGATGCCTGGTAGGGATTGATCAAGGCAATGTAACTGAGAAGAATTACTGAAACCCTGAAATTACTGAACTACAGACAGAGCATGATAGTGGGACAAGAGGAAAGTAAAAGGAAATAGAGGAAAGAACTAGGAGACAAAGAGCATTTACAGAAGTCTAAATACAAGCATGTGCATATGTAAATATATTTATATTAGGGTGGGGAAATAGATCTAGGTGCATATATTAATAGGTTTAGTATTACGGTATCAGATGGACATTGGGCCTCCATGCAAGTGCTCCCTCAATGCAAGAACACTTTGTTCTATTACCTGGCATTCCACGATGCTCACCTTCCTAAGATGATAGCTGAAGACAACTGTGTGCAAAGAAAATGTGAAGAAAACTGATGGAGCCCAGCTACCAAAAGATATAGCATATGGGATCTTAAAGGGTTGAAGGTAAACAAGTGGCCATCTAGCTTAGAAGCAAGAAAGCCCACATGGAAAAAGCACAAGGTGTCGATGGGATCAGTATCGGGCATATTGTGAATGAAGGGGAGTGAAGATTGGGGATCCAAAGCCCATCTGTCAGCAACTGGACAGCCCCTTACAGAAGGATCATAGGGAAGAGACGAGCCAGTCAGGGTACAGTGTAGAAACAATGAAAATACAACTTTCCTCTACTTCCTAAATGCTCCTCCTCCCCTCCACTATCATGAACCTAATTCTCTTACAAATCCAGCTAGACCAGAGGATGCACACTGGTACAGATAGGAACCTGAAACATAGGGAATCTGGGACAGAAGATGCCTTCAGGACCAGTGGTGAGAGTGGTGCTATCATGAGGGTGAAAGGAAGGTGGGGCAGAAAGGGGGGACCCATTACAAGGATCTACATAAAACCCCCTCCCTGGGGGATGGACAACAGAAAAGTGGGTGAAGGGAGACATCGGACAGTGTAAGGATGAAAAAATAATAATTTATAAATTATCAAGGGTTCATGATGGAGAGGCAGTGAGCAGGGAGGGGGGAAATTGAGGAGCTGATACCAAGGGCTCAAGTAGAAAGCAAATGTTTTGAGGATGATGAGGTAACACATGTACAACTGTGCTTGACACACAATGGATAAATAGATAATAAATAGATAAAGCTATCATGTTAACCTTGAAAAAACACAGAGCTCTTACAAGGCACAATGCACACATAGCCTCTCTGCACCAAAGGTCAACACTCACATTTATAACACGTAAGGAAACTTAGTAGACTCATAGTCACACTTGCTATAAGAAATCAGTATAACACTAAGAGCCTTATATTCATGGGGAAACATGACATCATGCTCCTGAGAGGAAAGTACTACACTTGTTTATATAACAAAGTATTCCCATTACTCAGCTCACATACTGCAATAGCATCACTGAGTATGAAACATACACAAATATACATATACACACGCACGCACACATCTTTCCGTTTTTAATGAAAATATTCATACCTACTGAGGCCAGGTTTCTAAAAGTTTCCATCATCCCGTGTCTCTATAGTTTCCTCTCAGAAAGGTCCAGCAATGCCCATTCTTCCTCGGAGAAATTCAGAGCCACCTCCTCAACAGCCACAGTGTCCTAAAACATCCCGTATATTCTGGCTTGGCAAGGTACCATGCATTCCACTGTGTGAAAGGATGAAGAAGACAGTCCTGGGGAAACAGAGACTTCACATGGGCATTAGACACAGGGGTCTTGCTCTAAGGATTTCCATCAGGGTTTAGCTAACCCACTTCACCCACTAGATCAGCTGTTCTGAACCTGTGGGTTGCAACTCCTTTGGGGGTTGAACAACCCTCTCAAAGGGTTCTCCCGTTCATAACAGTAGCAAAATTACAGTAATGAAAATAATTTTTTGGTTGGGGGGTGAGCACACATGAGGAACTGTATTAAAGGGTTGCAGCATTAGGAAGGTTGAGAAACACTGCACTAGACACACTCCCTCACTAATTACATGTTATCCCAAGGACTGCATGCTTCTAGCATAATGAGTTTATCTCTGTACAGTTTGTCTGTGACCAACTGCAGCCTTATTTCTATCTAGCTGTTTCAGAATAGAGAACAGTCAGAACACATAAATCAGATGAATGATCAAAAATAAAAGCCTCGATTCCAAATTCATATCCTCTCTTCCATTGGAGGGAGGATTGAAATTAGAATATTTATCAGAACAGGAAGCACAGGGTGAAAGGAAGATGACAACTAGGAAACACTGCAGAATTTGTGCTTCTCCCTGTCGCCCCTCCTTAGCCATTGGAGAGCTGCTGGTATGAACTAACAAAGTAGGGACCCAAAGCCCTGGAGTCATGGTATCTTCTTGGAGAATTCTACGTGATCAAGAGCTGACGTATTACCTGGTGATAGAGATGATTATTTGGGGAATTATGAAATTTTCTATAGAGTGTCTATGTTACTCGCCTACTTTCCAGTCACTCTGCAGTTGCACGCTTGTGTATTTTGTATTTTCAATGAGATAGGACAAGCTATTGAAAAGGGAAACCGGGCAAGAGTGAAAGGTAACAATAGAATATAGATACCCTCTGTACACTGGTACAGATAGGAACATGGAAACAAGGAATCCAAGGTGGATGATCCATTCAGGTCCAGTGGTGAGAGTGGCGATACCAGGAGGATGGAGGGAGGGTGGGGTGGAAAGAGCGAACTGATTACAAGGATCTACATATAACCTCCTCCCTGGGGGATTGACAACAGAAAAGTGGGTGAAGGGACATTTTGGACAGTATAAGATATGACAAAATAATAATTTATAAGTTATCAAGGGTTCATAAGGGAGGGGGTAGTGGGGAGGGAGGGGCAAAAATGAGGAGCTGATGCCAGGGGCTTAAGTGAAGTGCAAATGCTTTGAGATTGATAATGGAAATGAATGTGCAAATGTGCTTTACACAATTGATGTATGGATTGTGATGAGTTGTAATATAATAATTAAAAAAAAGAATATATGCAGATATCTTGAAAATTTTCCCACTGAGACAAAGCTACTGTCATGTAATTATTATGGACTGCTCCCCTCAAAAAATACTGGATACGCACATCAATACACACTAAGCTCATAGGATATACTGACAAAAGAGCACAATATATTCAGTATCATAATAGCATGTCCTTTTTGCTGATTGGGAAAATGTACTTAGGTTCCAATTTTCTTATAAGTTGACTGAACTTCAGTGCATTTCAATGTTAAACTGTTAGGATACTAGGACTTACATACCAGGCTTTGAGATGTTTTTCACATTTTAGATTTTTAAAGATTTTTTTCACATTTGCAGATCATGGAAGGCCGACTAGCTGAACATGATGACCACTAGCATTCTCTCAGCTGTGGGACTGGCCTCCATGACTTGTCATACTTTTGTTCCCGCATCTTTTCAGGAAGGACCAGTCCCTGGAGAAGGACATGGTGCTTGGTGAGGGAGAGAGAGGCAAAGAAGAGAAAGGCCTTCGCCAACATGGATCGACACAGGGGCTGTCGCAATGGCTCCAACGTGGGAACATGTGAGGATGGTGCAGGACAGGGCAGTGTGTCGCGCTGTTACATAGAGGGCTTTAGGGGCTGGAATGGACACGAAGCCACCTAACAACAACATAGAAAAGGTTGCACTTTATGCTAAGATTTCACAGCATGGCCAACTAGCTATGGCATAAAGTCGCATGAGCTGTCACGGTCACTCCACAATTCTGCTACAACAGTGTAACCTAGTGTCGATCCAATAAGCCTTTCAAAATCTCATCCACAGCAGTGCATCGGGTGCCGGGTTTTAAAGCCTTCCCATTCCTTCATGATGAACCAAAACCAAATGGACTGCGGTCAAGTACATTTTAACTCATTTTGACCATAAAACAGGGAGTGGAACTGCTCACTAGTGTTTCCAAGTCTGTAAATCTTCACGGGCCCACGCAGCCTCCTTGGCCTCCCTTGATGGGCCTGGAATGCTGGAGCCACAGAGGGTCTGGCCAGCGGCATCGATTAAACCAGTGAACCACTAGGGCCTCTTTCACACAACATGTTCATGATAAAACACTGCATTTATTCAGCAACCACGATTCTGAGGCAATTTCCAAAAAGATTTGGCCACATTGGCTCATTTAGTCCTCTTGTCACTCACTTTTAAGCAGATGTTGCTCCCAATGGGATAGAGCTGAAGTCACCAACATTACTCACAATTTCAGTATTGCTCAAATGAAAACTTGTTGAACCAGGTCAGCATGCAGGTCCATGTGTGTACAACTAAATGCCTGGCAATTACATTTCTGTTCATATGCCCAGAGCTTTTTATTCTGTCAGTCATCAGTTACAGAGATGATCTGGATCTTCTGTGTAGTACAAAGAGGAGACGAAGAAAACAATCTATTCAATTCAGATAACTGGAACGCATTGTCCTGGAAAAGCCAGGACCCTCAGACAATACTGCTTACCTCAGGGCCGTACAACTGGCTCTTGCATATAAGAAATTATTAGATTGATTGAGCAAATAAAAAACCATTGAGCAAATCAGAACAAAACCAGACCAATGTGTTCTGAGAGGGCACACCATTCCAAAACCAACAGTTCAACCCTGGACACATGAGGTGGCTATGAGTTGAAAACACTCCACAGTAAATAACAAGAACAAAAGCACAAGGCCAAATGATAATAACTCGTATGAGAAATGCAACAGAGGTGGAGCCTAAGCATTAACACATACATATTTACATTTCATGAGCTAGTGTAGGGAGAAATAAAATGATCACTTTAGGAAACACTAGCCAGAGAACCCTGGCATGATAAGGAAATTCTAACAACATGGGAAGGTTCTGTGATGAATTTGCAAATGCTCAGTTCGATTTCCGTTTCTCAAACATACAGGCTAAGGAGTCAAAGAGCACCTAGGTCTTCAGGGGCCGGAGAGGGAAGCTCCATGGTCAGCCACTAAATGAAAAGCTCGTTAGCAATAAGCATTCATGGAACTTCCCACACTGGAAAATAAGTGGAGCATGAAGAAGCACCAGCAAGAAAGTAAAACAAAAGAGGCAATAGTTAAAAGAAATGCAAATGAGGACGTTCAGGTTTATGACCAATATGTGAAGAGCTCTAAGTCACCATTCCAGTCTCAGAGATAAAAGCTGACCATGTTGAAGTCAGAGTACGGAGGTCACAGGGCATGTTTTTCTTTCTGGTGTACATTTTTTTTAAAAATTACTGTCATTGAGTCAATTCTGACTCAAAGCAACCCCACAGAGCAGAGTAGAACAGGGCCTGTGCGTTTCTGAAACTGCAACTCTTTAAGGGAGTAGAAAGCCTCATCTTCTACTGTGGACCAGTGAGCGGTTTTGAATGGCTGAACATGTGGGTACCAACCCAACGCATAGCACACTACATCACCATGGGTGCACAGTGTTGTAATAAATTGGAGAAAACTAGATGGTAACTAACAACAAGAAAAGCATCCTTTTAAATGCCTCTAATTAATTACTCTAGTTAGGACCCAGAGCAAACATCTGTCCTCAATACAGAGGGGCGGTGAAAACAGGTACTCTCTCAGCTGATTTCATTGTGAAATCATTCTGTGTACCTGCCTATGGGGCCCTTTTGTTTACAAGTGGTTTTCCTTATCTGCCCTTAGTAGTCTAATCAATTGCATTCATTGAAAACAGTGATTTGAAGGATGTGATGGGATTAACTAATGGGTAGTCCAAAAGAGTTTGTTCCTAGAGGAGAAAATACCAGACCACAGGGTATTAGGAAGAAATGTACTTGCTATGTTTTAAGGATAGTCAAAGCCCAGGTTGAACAAATACATTTTTATAAGGATAAAGGAAGTCAGAAAGGTGTGTCGTTGGGATTTCAATGAAGAAATGCAAAAAGATTGAAATCAATAAAAAAGTAGCATGTTCCAAAATTTCATACCATTGTGTGCTCACTTTCCCTATAAGATCACTAAAGACAAATGGGGGATGAACAACAGAAAAGTGGGTGAAGGGAGACATCGGACACAGTGGATGGATGTATGGATAGTGATAAGAGTTGTCTGAGCCCAACGTAAATGATTAAAAAAAATAGCATGTTCCAAAAAACTCTCCTCCACTAATATATCAGTTCCCAAAGCTGTCAACAAAAAATATTTTATTTTTTGCACTTCACAAGAGTCCACAAAAAATGTGAATCAAATTGCATTTAGCCTCAAATAGCTAATAAGGGGTCAAGAACAAGGGTTGGCATTGTCCGCACATAACTCCCTGCCACCACATCTGGTCCAACTCACAGCAGAGCTATCACAGAGCAGAACTCCCTGTAGGACTCCCACGCCTGCACATCTTTAGTGGAGCAGGCAGACTCATCTTCTCTGCACATTTCTGGTGAGTGTGCACAGCTGCCCTTGCAGTCAGCAGCCCAATATTTAACCCACTGGACAAAAGGACTCCTTTGTTCACGTGTCCCACATACAATAAAGTATCATTACAGGAACTCATGAAAGACCTACAGAAAAAGAAAAGCAGCTCCAGAAAGGCCCACCAATTTGTAAGGGAAGCTAATTCCTGACACATCAGGCTACACAGGGCTCTGCCTGTAAGCACTCACACTTCAAGATGCAGGTCCCTAAATGGAGTCCCTGAGTAGTGTGAGCAACAGAGTGCTCAGCTACCAAACAAATGATTAGAGACTGAAGGCAACCTTAGAAGAAATCAACAACTTCTGAAGTTAGCCAATGAAAATCTTACGGAGCATAGTTTTACTCTGAAACCACATACGGTCACCATATGGAACCCAATGGTAGGCAAAATGATTGATATTTAACAAGTATTACTTAATTGAGATACAAGGAGCTCATTGGTAGCCAATCCTTCATGCCATGAATGCACAAGGGGTTTTTGAAAAAGGCCATGGGAAAATGGAATAAAAATAATGGAATTTTTCCATTTGGAAGCTACTGCATATCTTTTCCTAATAGATTATGCTAAACAGTGCAAAATTATGCTAAATAGAATAATGTCATAAATCTTTTTTAATTCCTCAAATATTGTACATCTTAAAAGTATTTAGGATCCCTGTTCATCTTCCATGATAATTCAGAAAGAATACTAAGCTATTTACATATAGCATCTCTCTTAAAGATCTATTAAAGCTGATATTAATTTTATTCTCTATCTATGGTAAAGAGACCAGTTAGGTTACCGTATATATGTACGATACACATAAAAACTTGAGAGCTGAAAATTTACAGAATGACTTTATTTTTCTGGGTCCTGCAAATTTTACAAATTCAACTGTGTGGTTTTTCATGTTATAGTTAGAAACTCAATCTCCTTGTAGTTTTGAATTTTCCTTCTTTGATAGATTGCCAGGTTTCATAGGTTCTGGCATGTGTGTACATACACACATGTGTGTCTTGCTTAGTTTTTTATGTCCCTGAGCATGATAATGGTTACCATGGATAGGTGTTCATGGAAAGGCTGGAAGTTTGTGTCTACTCAGTCTCCAGGGAAGAAAGCCTGGGTGATGCACTTGAGAAACCAGTCACTGAAACCCCTCGGCAACATCCCTGCACTCTGACTCACATGGAGTCTCCAGGAGTTGGTGTGGGTTTGATGGCAGATGCTTGATTTGGTTCATTCCTTTGGGGGAAAAATGAATTCTGGTATCATTTGCTACTCTGCAGGCTGGCAGTTCAACCTCACCAGCACATCTGCAAAAGGAAAATGAGGCTGGTTGCTTCTGTATAGATTTTGTTATCAGATACCTATGGAGGAACACTATGAGTCAGAATTGACTGTGTGGCAGTGAGTTTGTTTTGGGGGGTGGGACAAAGTTTCTAGGTGGCACAAACAGCTTGCACTAGACTGTTCCCCTGAGACTTGATGGGGGTAAACAGCCCGCATTACTGTGGAAGAACAGGAGATCTGCTTCCACAAACATGATGCTCTAGAAAAACTATGGAACAGTTCTGCTCTATAACACATGACATAGCCATGAGATGGAACTAACTCCATGACACCTAACCAAAGGGGAAATTGAACATGATCACATATTCTTGTCTATGTATACACATGGATATTACATTGAAATTATGACTAAATCAAAAACAAATATAATTCCCATTAAGAATCACCATGTCTGCAATGAATAACATGTCAGTGTGGCCCATCTAAATTAGTACGTGAAGAAGCCCCACTGCTCCAGTGGTTAAAGGACTGGCAGCTCCATGAAGTGGCCATCTGGTAACGCACGATTATAGCCTAGAAACCCCAAGGAGGAGTGGAAGGTGCTGTGACATCACTCACAGAATCCACTGTAGCGCAGTGGACAAAACAAGCCTCTTATCAAGAACGCGTGGATAAAAGGCTAGAACATTCAAGCATTACCATGCAGTGGGGCACAGAGAAAATGGTATCTTATTTTAAATAACATGCTATCTTACTATATATAACAGTTATATATCTGGAGGTTGCCTTCTATTAGAAATAATCATGACACAAATTTTAAAAGGAGGAGCTATTAGTAGGACTCAGTTCTTGAACAGCAAATGCAAACAAATTGAAGAGCTAACATATGAAAAAAAAGTAAATCAAAAGATTAATCAGGGCCACAGGGAAAAGGATCAAATGCAAAGCTTCACTGGAGCTGGCCGCCAGGAAACAGCTGGCGCTCAATCCATCGGGCCCCAAGCGCACTACTTGAACTCTGGTTTATACAGCAAGAAACCACGAACGGGCGGGAATACTTTTCTCCTCCGATCACAACTGTACACGCTGACTAAGGGGGGTGGAGCAGCTAGGGAACTTCCTGCTGATATCCAACATGGGCATGGGCAGCAGCCCACTAACATTTTGAATCTGGTGGGTCCGGGGACCAATGCAGAAATAGCAAGCTGAAGCAATGGAAATATAGAGGCGAGTGTCAGCAGGTTAGCAAATGAGACTTAGGGTCGTTCAGTCACAGTATGCAGCCATTAGGATGTGGATGTATGTCCACTATTAATGATTTCAAAATAAATCATGTGGGGAGAGGGGGTTGGGGAGGATGGGGACCAACTCAAGCATAAGCTGGAAAATATAGAAGCTAAATTCATCTGGTTAATTAATAAACATCAGGATATTTCAAACGCTTTCTGTATCCAGTAGGATAAATGATGGATTTCAATCTATGTCACTGTGAAAATAAAATAACTGAAATTACCAAAAAGTGCTGACCTTGACCACATGTGCCACTAACTTACATCAATTCTGACTCACAGTGACCCCCGAGGACAGAGTAGAACTGCCCTGTGGATTTTCAAAACTGAAACACTACAGGGGACGACCTATTATTTCTCCACATTAATACATAAAATGACTTGAAAATAAGTAAGTAAAATAATTGCTGGGTCCTGCAAATCAAAAGGATGTAAAAGGAAACCAAAACTCCCTATTAAAAATATGAGTGGATATTAAATCTGGGCCAGCAAGCTCTAAGAGCCAAGAAGGATCATAAGAGGGTGGCGGCAGGGGGGAAAGTGGCAGTTTAAAGAGAGATGAGCCATCAATGCAACCAATCTCTGAGATGAGGCTTATAGGGGAAACATCCCCCCCCCCCCCGGGGCTCTTCACACTCCAAGTGGAAAAGTCCAGCATCCGCAGACACAAATCTAAGGAGCTGTATTAGAGATTAAAGTCTTAGCACTCCAGTGAGTAAAGCTCTATAGGATAGATGGCTGTAGATTAAGCCTCCATTGAATTCTTTCTGATCATCAAGCAAGGAAATAGATTAAATTGGCCCAGGGACAGAGGAACTGGGAAGGTGAATACCATTCACTGATCTCCAGGTAATGCAGAGGGTCCTATAATCAGGAGCCATGCCTTAGCAGTTGAGCTCTGACTGCCTGGGTCAGAAGGACTTGGAACAATCTTGTAAAATGCTCTATCTGGCAATGAAGGTGGCTCAGTTACAGTCCTGTCCCTGCTGCTGTAGTCCCATTTATAACATGCTGTACTGATGCTCCACCAATCAGAAACGTGTGACCGTTTCCTCTGTTGCAATCTTATTTCATTCGATTCCCGACTTGACTGTTTCCCTGAACTGCACTATGATCTCCATCCGGTGATGGGTCCGCGTCTTTGTATTCTCTTTGTCTCTTTTAATAATTAATAAATGTTCTCCGTAAATTATATTTGAGATTGGAGTTCCTTTTGTAGTCCAAATCAGAGCACAAGCTAGTTTTTGATGGGCAGAAATGGTTAAGAACATGCAGTAGAGTAAAAAGGAGACCGCGTTTTAAATATAGTTTAAAGAGAACATCTATTAAATCTTATGAGACAAAGACAGCACAAGGGCACAAACACATCATCTGAATGAAGGAAGCCACCAACAGGAGGTGGAAATGGCTTCCAAGGTTCACAACTGAGATGTGAGCCAAAGAGGGTGTGGGGGAGGGGCGGGGCAAAGGAAACTCACAAAAGCATGCATCTCAATGGCAGACATTCCATCCTTAGATAGCAGGCTTACAAAATGGGTCCAGGGCCTCCTGACCAATGCAGTCAGGGAAAGGCTAAAAGCAAGTGGCTCCTGACTAGGAGTCCCCTGGACTGTCTCCAGTTTGGTGACCTCCATCAAGGACACACACTCAGGCAAACCTCCAAGAGAAACTGCTTCTCCATGGGCTGCCTGCAGAGGTGAAGCAAAGCCACCCTGCAAAGCCTGAGGGCCAGATTACCTACTACCTTGGTTCCTGGGCAGAAACCACTCAATAGAGGCTCACTCCATGTGGGGCTCTGCAATCTATGCAAGGACCAGATCTGTGCGGGGATTTGGGGCTGTCACTGCTCTGGTACCCCTTTGCAAAGCAGGGTGCTGAGAAGTTAAGCTCTAATACAGACCTCGGTCATCAGTGGGGTGGCCTGATGACTGAAAGGCTGCCTCTCCTTTCAGTAAAGGCCACTCTGGGGTCCCCATGCTCTCATGCCCGCGACCTGACACGAAGGGACAGGCCCCAGGCAAACCCCCCCCCCAAAAAAAAAAAAAAAAAAACACGCAATCGCGCCTTTCTGGACGGAGGAGCTCTGAACAGGAAAAACGGCCAGAGTATTCCCGCGCCCGAAGGCAAAGGCCTGCAACCAATTCAATAAGGATTTAACTGGAAATGTCCCAGGGGGTCGCGGCGACCTGGAACACTGTTGTATGGGGTGCGGGAAGTGTAACGTCCACGGGAACCCGGACACAGCTGGGACTCCAGGCCTGCAGGGGATTCCGCGCCAGGGATCAGCACAGAAACACAGAAACTCACCCACAGAAGCTCTTGGGCCGCACTCTTGGATCCTTCTCACTCAGAGGAAATGGGTTCAGCAGGAAACTATCACCTGGGGAGGGGGTGGGGTGGTCTCTGTGGGAAGGGGCGGGGCCTGGAGGTAATGAGGGTGTCGTGGAGGGAGGTTCCTGGAGGTGAGGCTCAGGGCCTGGCAAGGCAAAGGATTCATTCTTAGTAGTTTCTTCTTAGTCTGGAAGCCCTGCTGAAATCTGAGCACTTTGGGTGGCCCAGCTTGCATTTGAAAAGCATTTGCATTTGAATCCCAACACCACACAAGTCCAGGCACAAAGACAAACTGAAAGAAAAGTGATGGGTGGAAGGCATGCTTCCCAAGTGGGAATTTCCCCAAGAGACACTCCAGCAGCTAGGGCCACAGAGACACACACTTGACAGCATCTGCTGCCATCTGCTCCACCTGACCACATCTCTCCTGCTTTTCACCTGGACGCCTCTGAAACTCAGACACTGATTTCAGGCTCTGCTCCCTGTGCTTCAGGCTCTGCTCCCTGTGTATGATCAGGTGAGCATCAAGATGGGGAATCCCTGAAAATGCCAGTTATCCTGTTGTCTTCTTCTCCTCCCTTGCTCTCTCTCTCTCCCCGCACTGCTAAAGATTTATTTCCCCTCAATCTGTGGGTTCTTATGTTCACATAGGTTTTTATGAAACCTTTCTATGTGAATAAGTGTCTATTTCGACCAAGTTACAGTCAACTAATTGTCCTACACAGAATGTTTCCTTTAATATATTTCATGTGTTGAGGTCTCTCCTTTCTATTTCTATGTTATTGAGGGTTTTTATCAGGAATAGGTAGTAGATATTGTCAAATGCCTTTTACGCATCTATTAATATGATATGGTTCTTATTATTTGTCCTATTTATGTGGTTGGTTACATTAATTTTTTCTAATATTGAAACATTCTTGTATCCCTGGTAATAATCCCACTTAATCAAGTTGAAATATGAACTCAAAGTCAGGGATAGGCGCTCTCTAACTCAATCCATCCCATTTCCACAAATGTAAAGATAAACTGGTCTGATGTATGATCTACTCACTCACCTAAACCAATATTATGTAATCATCAAATATGTTCCTTTATTGTTAAAATATTAGTATAATATATTCTGTTGTAGAGTGTATTTTATAAATAATTTTACCCCATATTCTCTGTAGTCATAAAATTTTCTTTTAAAGTTTCTCATGCATTAATAAAAAGGTTTCTTGTACAAATCTATATTTATTCAATTTTGTCCTTTACTATTGATTCATATTGCAGGTATACATATTAAGACCATGATTATATTTTTTTCAACAAGATTCTGGAATGATTATTACTTTACTGCTTATTTTAAAAAGAAACACTCTAACATTTCAGTACTTATTGTACATACAGTCCCTGTACAAGAGAGGTTGTTGTTAGGTGTCACTAAGTTAGTTCCAAATCATAGTGACCATATCACCACAGGGAGAAACACTGGCTTGCCCTAAACCATCCTCATAATTGTTCTTATATTTGAGCCCATTGTCTCAGCCTCTTTCAATCTAAAAAGTTTTCCTCTTGTTTACCAAGCTCCATGGTTGAAGTGATATATCTCTTGTTTTTGCCTCCGGTTTGCAAATACACAAAACTCTAAAGGTTTTACATATATAGAATAAGAAAATACATTTAAAAGAAGAACAATAAAGTCAGAGCTGTTGTGTGAATTCTGACTCATAGAACCACAGAGAGCAGAGAAACAGCTCCTTAGGCTTTTGTGTTTTACATTTTATAGAACATGTTTCATCTTTACCACAGCAAGTAGTGTCCTTATAGACAATAGTCCAAAACTAGACAGGTGATGCAGTGGTTGATTTTCTCAGTCTCAGACATGTATAAGCACCACCTGGAAGTTAAAATGTACTCGACTATCCAAGAGCTGAAGAACATATTCAGTTTATTTTGTATACAACTGTGTCGATATGGTAGAAGTGTATTGTTAATTGTTTTATGAGGCCCTGAGCACAGCTGTGAGATTCTGGTTGTAAGAGAATGACATCCTGACCCACTATCACAGTGACTCAGGCGTCACCTTTTCTGATGTGGATACTGAATGTCACAGGTTGGTGCTTTTAGCTCAGTGCTGTATGGGATATGTGACTTTGATCATACATGTAATACTAATCTAACCGTTTTTCAGGATAAGAATCAGGTGGGGGGGGGTTTTCCCCACTAAGACCTACACATTGCATTATTTCCAACTCATCTGAATTATTTCCTGTATGGTCAGTGTTATGAAGAACAAACTTTCAGATATGTTGGTGGGAATTTAAGCACCAGGAACTACTGTTTTTGATGTCTCTGCCACATCCATATTAACCTCTACCACATCCATATTTTCCTGAATATCTGTGCTTAATGAAGTCTGTCCTGACTGAATTTTCACTTATGTGTTTCCCAATCACACCCATGACTATGCTTCTCCTATTCCGGGTCACGCTGAGACAGGACAGAAGTGGCAGTGTCCTAGCCGGAAGTGAGGGTCATAGCTAGGTTCCTACTTGCTGTGCACGGTGTGGAGCCAGAGAAGTGTTGCAGCCTGAGCTCTGTGTATTCGGCGCGCCCACGTTGGGGTCGTGTTGGTGACCAGTTGGGGTGACCTTGCCGCACACAGCAGCCTGGCTCGGGTGCAAGCACCCTTCTCCCCTCACCTCCTCTTATCCAGTACCTCTCCCCTTGTACGGTGAGATGTGGGAGGGTGTCCCAGAGACTGGTCCCATCCCCCTGTTTGGGGATTGGTTGGAATTCCTTGCGAGAAACCTGTTGGAGAAAGGGGGATCCCAGACTGGCTTTGGGCGTCTGTGTTCCCGATTAGTCGCTTTGCAGGTCTCTCCTAAGCCCCCTGCATTGTCTCCATACAGTGTGCCACCTCCCCGAGACTCCTGGAACATCTTCAGCTCAAAGATGAGCCCCGGGTCCCTTTCTTCTCTCGCTATGAAGAAGTGAACGCTATTCAGGAAGCGAGTGGTTGCAGCTGGTGCACAGAAGGTTAGGGCTTCCTCCTGAGGTTTGCCCAATGTTGTGACCTGTGCAGTAACTTTCCCCAGGGAGCGGGGCGCGGGGAGAACCCAGGTCTGGAAATGCCCTGGCTCCTTGCCAGCCAGTAGGGTGTCTGCGGGGAGTACACCCACCCTTGAGGTTGTTGAAGTGATATTCCAGCGCACGCACCGCGCACTGAGACATGATTGGCATTCCCAGGTAGCTGGGCTAAGTCCTTCCAGGACTGGAGGCCTCAAGCGAGGTGACCCAGGTTGGTGGCTATCAGTCAACAGTCTGGCAGGTGGCAAGTAAAAGGAGAAAGAGACAGGCCCAGCTGTACAAAGATGGGGTTCAGTGAGCAGGAACTCAGCCAAAGTGAAGGCCAGTCTTTCTTTGGGAAAGCGTATTGGTCTCGATAGAAGGGCAAGAGCCAAGTACGGAAGATCTCCCTTCCCACATACACTCTTCAAGAATTTTGCGTTGTTTCTTTAATTTTTACAAAGCCGGGGGAGTGTGGGAGCTGCTCCTGCTTATTTATTGCCCAAAGGTAAATTTCTGTTTCCTCTGAAGAAGTTTCTAGTAGCTTGTCCTATGTTTAGACTTATGCCGACTCCATTTTAACTGTGTATTCCCACCTGGAGTCATTTTATCTCTATTTTAATTCCCTGAGTGTGTTGCTTTGTTTGGGGACATTTTTTTAAAATTTGTTTTTATCTTGCACACTCATACAAGGTTGTGTCCTCAATTTCAATCCATTCATTTGCATAGGGAAAGTATTTTGAAATCATTTCTTGAGGTAGTTCATCTGCCTGGATTTGTGAAACATATTCTGCTGTGTGACCCTTGGCTTTATATCTGGATCAATCTGTTCTAGTATATTCTCTAGAAACTAGCTAATTCACATCCAGAATACCTGAGACACAAGTGAGTGATTTTTTTTCCAGGTGGACATTTCCAGAGAAGACTGTCTTAGGGACTCAGAGACAAGTCTAGCGATGATCCACTTAAACTGTGATTGTCCTTTTTCCCATAGGTCAATCTCAGGTGCAGTTATAGGGATTGTCCCCCCACCCCCAAACACCCAACTTAACTGCTGTTGAATCAATTAAGATTCATAGAAACTGTACAGGATAAACCATCCATCATTGCCCCTTTGGATTTCTGAGACTGTAAAACCTTCCATGATCAGAAAGCTTTGTCTTTCTCCTGAGGATTAGATGATGGTCTTGAACTGCAGAACTTGCAAATAGTAGTCTATTTTGTAATCTACAACACCACTGGATCTCCTAGGTATGGAGTGTCTGTGTAGTTTTGGCCTTTTTATGATGGATTTGTTTCATTTTTTTAAGTTGAAGAGTAATTTTTAATAAATCATTTTATTGGGGCTCATACAACTCTTATCACAATCCATACATACATCAATTGAGTAAAGCATCCTTATACATTCATTGCCCTCATCATTCTCAAAATTCGCCTTCCACTTGGGTTCCTGGAATCATCTCATTTTCCTTTTTCCCCTACCCTTCCCTCTTTTCTCCCCCCTCCCCCATGAACCCTTAATAGTTTATAAATTATTATTTTATCTTATCTTACACTGTCCGGTCTCTCCCCTCACCTTCCTTCCCGTTTCCCATCACCCAGAGAGGAGGTTACATGTAGATCCCCTAGATCGGTTCTCCCTTTCTATACCCCCTTCCCTCCAGGTGTCGCCACTCTCACCGCTGGTCCTAAGGGGTTCATCCGTCCTAGATTCCCTGTTTCCAGATCCTTACTGCACCGCTGTGCATCCTCTGGTCTAACCAGGTCCCCAAGGCAGAATTGGGATCATGAGAATTGAGGGGAGGAAGCGTTCAAGCACTAGAGGAAGGTTTTGATTTTCATTGTTGCTACACTGAACCCTGAGTGACTCATCTCCTCCCATTTCTTTTAAAATATGGTCAGTAATTTCCATGTCCTTGAAGATAGACACTGGGATCTTGGTCAGAAGTTAATTATAATGGTAATTGCATTATAATTATAGATTGCTTAGAGTGTGTTATTTTCACAAAGCTGAGCCTTCTGCTTCATGAACATGGTCCATTAGTCTCATTATTTGCATTTCTTTTGGTAACTTGGAGTAGTGTTTTTCTTATAGATTTCTTTCTACAAGACTTTGGTTCTCTTAGGTTTATTCCATTTATTTTATCTTTTAGGTAGCTATTGTAAATGATATTATTTTCTGATTTCCTTTTCAGAGCTTTCAACAATTTTCTTCTAGGGCTTTTGGATTTTCTATGTTTAGAAAATCATCAGCAATTACAGAGAGTTGTCATCAGCAATTATAGAGAGTTTTACCTCTTTGTTGCCATTTAGGATGCATTTGGTTTTCATTTGTTGACTGATAGCTATTGTTCAAAGTTTGTGTTAGTCAGGGTGGACTAGAGAAACAAACTCATAGACACTCAAATCTGTTTAAGAAAGACCTTTATATAAAAGAGCAATTGTATATTGAGAAAACATCCTATCCAAGTCCATACGTCCTATATTAACCCATATGTCCAATACCAATCTAAAAATACCGCTTCAGACTCATGCAACACATGCAATGACCCTGGATACAGGAAGATCGCAGGCCAGTAGGTGGAAAGACTTGTGGATCCAGAGGCAATGGAAACTCTCAATGCTGGCAGGGGTCTCTACAGGATCCTCCAGCTGCAGGAATCTAGTGTAGCTCCATGTGTCTTATCAGCAGGAACGTGTCACAGGGAGTGTGAGGTAAAGGTCAGCCTCCCACAACTAATTGCAGGTTTGATAGGCACAATAGTACAGTTGAGATATATAAAGATTATAATAAAGTCCTAGAGAATACGGAGAGATTAGAAGAGAGATTGAAATAATGGAGTCAGACACATTTCCTGGTAGCATGCTCACCTCAGCCCCACTTGGTGGTCCACGTGGAGATGGGAGACAGGAGGGCAGGAGAGAGGAGGAGAGGAAGGAGGACAATGGGAAAGGGAACAGGGGAGCAAGGATGGAGGGAGATGAAGGGAGAGCTGAGAGCCAGGGAGAGTGAGGGGAGAGGGCTTTATATTGTTAACCCAGGCTTATATATCTTCTTTTGGGTGGGGCATGTAAGCCCCCGAATTACAGGTAAAGACATACATCAGAGAAAAGGGTTGTGGTATAGGTAATACAGTAGTGGTAGGGGGGGTGATATAGGGGTACATACACTATAGGAAGAGGAGGGATTAAGGGTTTACATGTGATAAGATGGGTGGATCCTAGATTCAGGATGGCAGCCTAACTTTGTATGTCACCAAGCAGGTTTGACCTGTTTCCTGGCTCTCCATGGAAACCATTAACAGTTGGGTGGGTACCCCACCTAGAGTGGAACAGATGCCTGCAGGAGGAATATGTCTAAGCATCTGACCTCCCACCATGAGCTTTCAAATAACCTCTGTTTGTCAGAAATTTGTGTGAGACAAAGCTGGGGGGCATTTTGTATCCCACAACTAGAGTGAGTGTGTATCCCTCCTCCAGCAAGCTATTTATTTCCATAGCATTACCAAATGAGGTCATCAAGCTGTGACCCGATTGACAGGCTAAATTCCACCCCTTCACTTTCAATATTCTCAAGCTAACACCAGATTATTTAACTACCACAGTTTCAGCACAATACGAATTAAGATTGGTATTTAATGATAGCCTTATCTGATTCCAATTTGAAAGGTGAATGCCTTCACTTACTCTGCATTGAGTTCAATGTTTGTCATTGACCTTGCATTTTGCTGTTTTAAGTCCTATCAAATAAATTTGGACCCACAGCAACACTAGAGAAAACAGAATGAAGCGTAGGTCTTGCTTCATTCTCACAGTTGTGATGTATGAGGCCTTTTTTGCAGTTACTGTGCCAATCTAGCTTGTTAAAGGTTACCTTTTTTAATAACCTTATGTTTCATAAAGCATTAGGTCCTTATCCAAGTTCTGATTTTCCTAACAAATGTCCGAAGTACTTGAGATGAAGTAATCACCTCCTCCCTTCTTTCTATTAAGCATTGCACATCATTCAATATACAATTGTTTGTTCTTCTGGTGGTCCATCCTACCATCAAATTATTCTCCAGTACCATAATTCAGGTACATCGTTTGATCTTTCATCCTTTTCATTCATTGTCCGACTTTGACATGCACATGAGACAATTGGAAACCTCATAATTTGGGCCAGGTACATCTGAGTCTTCAAAGAGACTTCCTTGCTCTTCACCTTTGACGAGGTCTGTGCAGCAGGTTTCCTCAACTAAATGCAGCAGTTGATTGAGTCAAGCTTCCATGAATATTGATTGTAGATCCAAGAGAGATGAACTTCTTCCAAATTTCAATATTATCCCCATTTATCCTGATACTTTCCATTGGTCCCATATTAGGGAGTTTAATTTTCTTTACATTGAATTTTAATCTAAAGTGAAGGCAGTAATCCCTGCTCTTTATCAGTAAGTTCTACAAGTCATATTGTCTTACAACATGTAGTTTTATGTCATTTGCATGTGCCGGATTATGAACCTGGCTTCCTTCAATCTTGATGTCATAGTTTTCAGTTAGTACAGCTTCTCAGGTTATTTGCTCAGAACAGCGTGTTGCACAGAGAAACTACTACAGCTTTCAATGATTCTGTATTACTGTGATGCACAATGAAAATTCATGGAAAAAACAAACAAACCACACTACAGGTTGTATTAAACATATATGTTTTAGAAAAAATATTCCGTGAAAGTGCTTAAAATGTTTTCCAGAAAATATGGCCAGGTATTCTGTAACCATTCCAAGAAAAGATCTCAAAAACAAAGTCAACCAAATAAACAATAACACCACCAATGAGTAATGGGAATTAACATATTTGTATGTGTATCTTTGCAAATTGAATGTCCCCTTTAGTCAAGTATCTATTCATGTCCTTTGCCCATTTGCATCTCAAAACTCTGTACATGTCCACCATCTCAACTCGTGCTAATTTACATGTTAGGCTAAAGAAAGAGGACTGAATTTTCAAGAGACTATTCAGAGAAATGAGAGAACACAGTAGAAGTAATATCCACTGTCAGCTGGGGGTTAATGAAATCAGAATTTCTTAACACTCTCTAAGCTTTCTGTGTCCAGACATTTTCTCCACTCTTTGGTGTAAGGAACTTGAGTTCTCAATAAATGGAAGCCAATTCCAGAGAAGATGAAGACATTAGACTCTCTTTTCGGTTTTTTGAGAAAAGATTGAAAGTATCTCTACTTTGTTCTCCTTGGGCTCTAACATGCAGATCACTCCTTCAATTTCCAGGTTAAAGTTCAAAACATGGTGAAAGGCACCACACTGGTCACAATTCTCCAGAAACTGTATAACTTGTCCGCAAGTTTTTATTTTCTTTCATATATTCTTTGGCCTGGAAGTTATGTCTCTCGTAATAGCAAGAGACTCCAAAAATGGGTTAACATAAAAGAGACTTACATTAGTTGTCAGCATGGATTTTTTTCCTCCCTGTCCTGGGTGCCCTGTGACAGGTACAGCATCAGGATTTGAGCCCAGGAGTGATGAATCCCTCACAAATCCTCTCCCTAAGATTTGCTGTCTCTTGTGGCTCCATATTTCTGGACCTGAATCTACCACAACCAGCAGAAAAGTTTGCAGCACTTGTTATCAATATGTTTGAGCATCAGGAAACAATTACCTGCCTTAATGCAGCTGACTCTCAAGCGCCAAAAGCATATCCACCAAGCAGTTCTCCCCGCAGCTGAGCGCAATGACCACTGAGGGCACAGCTGTCCATTACTGTGTGAGAGGAACAGTGAGAGGACTCAGTGCCATCCAGGCACAACCTTCCCTGTAATAATGACCTTAGTCTATAGGGATCACATGAGCTGCACAGAGCACAGGAGCCAGACTTCTGGGCAAGGGCAATGGGGGAGGCATGGGAGCAAGGAGCTTCCTCTTAGTATCTAGGGTTTCCTTTCCCTCCAAAACATTTTCTCTGAGAATCTTGTCTTCCTAAATATTACAAAACACCACATCAATTTCAATATTCATTCATTTATATGTTGTATGCATAAACACATTTAAATATATGTATGCATAAATGAATCCTGGTGGTGTGTTGGTTACTCATTAAGCTGCGACCTGAAATTTCAGGAGTTCTTAAGTACTAGCTGTTCCACAGTAGAAAAACAGGGCTTTCTTCTCCCTAAAGAGTTACAGTTTCAGAAGTGCTCAAGGACAATTCTACGCTGTCTATAGGGTCATGATGAGTCTGCACTGGCTCATGGCAGTGAGTGTGAGTGATGAATATATAGATATATACTATATTATTTGTGTCATGAACATGTGTTTAATGATTTTCACATCCTGGATGGCTGTACTGGATTAAATGAAATCACAAGACAACAAACCGTGGGGTTCATCTGAAGAGAACTTAATGAGGCATTCATAGCAACACACAGTTGTATAGTGTAGAAGTAAAACTCTGAGATTGATTACTTCAGTTTCCAACTAATGGAACTAGAAAAAGGTGAGTATGCATAGGTAATATCCATGGCATAGGTAGCACGGGCCTGGGAGAGACAATAAAAAAGTAACCAAGATAAATGAAATAACAGGAACACAACCAGTAAGCTGATTATATGAAAACTGACTCTTTTAGAAGATGAAGAAAAGTGATAAATAGCCAGGTTTCCTGATTATCACAAAAGCAGGAGGACTGGAATCTCTCAGATCAGAAACCGGAGAGGAGACACCATTCTGCATGTTTTGTGGACATGCTTTATGAAGAACTTCCTGTCCACACTGTACAAATATCACTGAAATATGGAAATGCTTAGAAGGAAAGAAAATCAGTAAGGTTCCCACACAAGAAACAGGTAATAGAACGGTCCACTATCATCATGTGAATCCACACCATAAGGGGAATCAGAGAGGATGCATTGTGAATGCTCATACCACTCAATTAGAAAGTTTGTTATGTATGTAATATAAAGTTTACAAATTGAAAACTATTTTTTAAAAAGATTGATAATTGATAACTAACAATTAAAGCAATGCTTGATAAACAACCTGCTTAAGAGCTGTTTTCTGTTGGGAGTGCTCGTTCAGTCTGAGGGAGAACTCTTGTCCATATTCTCTACTCATCTGCTTCTAAATATCAGGGGACATGCAAATGCAGCTCTCTGCCTGCTGATAAAACAACCACAGGCCCTGATGTGGGACTTCTCAGAGGACAGTACCCGTTTCTGGGGTCTCTGCTGTTAATATTTTGAAAGCAAGAGCTAGTCCAGAGGACACATAATGAATTTGGTACCAAACGTGGCTTTCATTTTGGCCATTTTACATGGTAATCATTGTAGAGCTTGCTGTGTGTGTGTATAATTGTGAGTGCATGTGTTTGTATGTAAGTCATCTAATCAGAGTGTCTGTTTGCAGGTGTTCAGTGTGAGGTGCACCTGGTGTAGTCTGTGGGCGATCTGAGAAAGCCTGGAGAGTCTTTGAGACTCTCTTGTGCAGCTTCTGGATTCACCTTCAGTGACCATGGATGAGCTGGGCCCGCCAGTATCCAGGGAAGGGCCTGCAGTGGGTCGCAGGCTTTAGTACTGGTGTTAGTACATACTATACAGATTCAGTAAAGGGCCAATTAACCATCTCCAGAGACAACGCCAAGAACACGCTGTATCTGCAGATGAACAGCCTGAAAGCCGAAGACACAGCCATGTATTACTGTGCAAGAGACACAGTGAGGGGAAGTCAGTGAGAGCCCGGACACAAACTTCCCCTGGTGGGAGGATATTGGTCTCCAGGGGGTGCGCAGGACCCACAAAGCACAGGACTCAGACCCAGGAGCAGCTGGAGCTCAAGGCTGGTTTCCTGTGGTTATATGTGGATTCTCAGAAATCTCAGTTCCTTGTGGGAAATCTCTAATTTAAAAAATAATACTTCTGTGCCTACTCCTGGCATCTGTGAATTCAAAGTTATATTGTAACCAAAACTATATTCTGTCCCACAGCAACAATCCGCTTCTTAACCTTTAAGGACAGGAAATGACTTTGCCAGCGGTCCCTGCATCAGAGTTCTCAAGACGCTCAGATAAAATATTTTCCAATCAGACTTCAGGAAAATGGTGCCTGGGTAAAGGTATCTATTAAGTGTTTGAGTATTGGCTGAAAGTCTAACAGTATGTTCTTTCAGCACACTCTGAGGAATTCTGGCAATCATCTAGCTAATAATTTAATAAAAGATAGGCAGTCTGCCTATTTTATATTGAATTGTTTCTTCAAATGACACAATTTTTGTTGTTGCTGATTTTTGCTTTTTTTGTTTTCCTTTTTTTTACCCCAGGGTAGAGTGCGAACGCAGGGCTCTACTACCACAAATTATTCAGTCAAGTTTCCAACATTTGGGGAAATCTCAGGGGTCAGGACAGCTTTGGTTGTTTTTCCTAACCTTTGTGGCTGTGTGTGTGTGTGTGTGTGTGTGTATCTTTTCTGGAATCCCATCTGAAAATACATAAATTCGCCAACTGCATTTTATTATCTGGGTGTTAATATCCTATATCAGTCTATCCTTCAGAACCTGCAGCCCATGATAGTCCAGGAAACACACTACCTTTTTGTGAAAATTCAGGATTCAGGGAGAGCTTAGGGCCAAACGGGATCATTCAGTTCTTCATGCTGGATGTTGTATCTTCACCTTCACAGCCCCAAAGAATGTCGGCCACTCCTTCTGGTTTCACCCAGAGGGTCCACATTTGTCCTATTAATGAGCTCATCCTCCTCCTAGTGGCTTTGCTAGTATTTTGTTGTTTGATACCGGTAACATTCCCAGTATCCATTGACACACAACCTTAAGTGAAGAATTTCAGCTATTTTGGTATAAGATCCTGTATGAAATGTAAGATTAGGTGTGAATAACTTTATTAATGATGACTTTGTGGATACTACATGTCTTCCTGTGTCAAAGGTAATTTTTTTAGTGTTGCATGTACTCTTTCCACACTAGAATAACTCTTGAGTAGATGTAGGAGTGTAGTTGTCAAAGAAAAGTTCTTCCTTCTTAGTGACTTACAAAAGCCACTCCTATTTACAGCACACATTGAATGGGAGCTATTTTTGGCTGAATTCAATGAGATTTCTAGATTTAGCTGACCTTCAAATATTTGAATATCTAATTTTACATAATCTATTGCAGAGAGAAAATGAGTATCTGACAATTTAAATGCTCTTGGTTTTGTTCTGAGTATCTTAGAAAGATATAAGGCCCTGAGAGGAGAGGACTACTGCCTTTATTCCCAAAGCTGTTCTCAAACTTAATTTGTGTCTCCCTCCTCAACCATCTTCTTCATCACTTTCTGTGGCCTGAAAGAATAGGCCTTGTTCTAGAAGAATGGAGAAGTCACGGAAGGGAATGTGTTCTATGAGGAAGCAGCCAACATTCTCATCTCAGATTGACCCCTTTTAAACTTTATTACAAAGTTACCACTCACATGCAAATCTGCACATAGCCCATTGGATATAGTCTCATGATGTATTTACTCAAATTTAGCTCTTATTCTGATTTAATACACCTGGGAAAATAGGCCTCATTGCCAATATGTCAGTTTCTTCCTCTCCTTGGGGAAACTCTCAGAGGTGAAACGCTCAGGGATTGAAGCATGGGGTTTTGTGACTGCTTTATCTGTGAATCAGGCTCATTCTCTCTAGGAGAAGCATATGCAAATAAAGGCCCTCCTTATGCTGATAAAAAAAACACCCCAATCCCAACAAAACAGTTCTTGGAGAAGATCCTCAGTACCATAATCTACAAGAGTCGCTGTTCTGAAATTTGTATGAACACAGAATCATCATGGAGTCTGTACTAAGCTGGGTTTTTCAGGCAGCTATTTTAATAAGTAATGCTATTGAGAGCAAGTGTGTGTGAGTGGGTATGAGTTGCACATAGTTGACATGTGTGATCGTTTTCATGACCGGCATATATTTTGTTTGAAAATGGCAATTGCAATGTGCAACTGGTTGAGTCTGAAGGAAACTTGAGGGAGCATAAGACATTTTTGAGATTCTAATGTGCAAACTCTGGATTTACATTTAGTAACTTTTCCATGACCTGGATGAGCCAAGTTCCAGGCCTGCAGGGTGTCTTATTAGTACTGTTGATATCACATATTGTACAGATTCCATGAAAGCTGGTTTACCATCTCCAGAGACATTGCCAAGAACACACCGTATCAGCGAAAGGACAGTCTAAAAGTCAAACACACGTCCATGTATAATGGTGGGGAAGAAACACAGAGAGAAGTCAAAGTGAGTACAGACACAAACCTCCTATGCAGGGAGGGAGCTGTGTTGCAGGGCTCTGTAAGGGCATGAACAGAAGGAATGATTCTGGATCATGTGCATTTGGAGAGGGAGTTTCTAGTCTGGATCTCTATTGTGATCCAGGGTTCTTCATCTCACTATTTCACACGGGAATTTATGTTTTGTTTTCTTTTTATGATTCAGTTCCTACCCTTAATATCTGTGAATTCAAAGTTGTATTGTAAGAAAATAAAACATTCTCATAGAGAGAAAAACAACCAACCCAAATGAGCTTGTCCCATAGGGAGTAGAAATTTTCCAGGGGTGATCAGCGTGTATTTTGAGAAGGTCAGTGTTTTAGTCCTGGTGGACTGGAGAAACAAATTCATAGACACTCCTATGTGTATAGGAAAAAGCTTTATATAAAGAGCAACGGTATATTGAGAAAACACACCAGTCCAGTGCAGATTAAACCCATAAGGCCAATATTAGCCCATATGTCTGATACCATTCTGTAAATTCCTCTTCAGACTCATGCAATACATGATACAATGCCAGGTGCAAGAAAATCACGGGTTAGTGGGTGGAAAGTCTTGTGGATCCAGTGGCATTAGAAGCATCTTACTGCTGGCGTGGGCCTCCACGTGACTCCTCCAGCTCCAAGGTTCTGGCTGCCATTAGCATAGCTCCATGTGGCTTGTCAACAACAATGCCTCACAGGGAGAGAGTGTATCTAGCCTTCAGTGAGCTATTCATCTCCTTTGCACCTCCAAATGAGGTCATTAAGGCGTGACCTGATTGACAGGCTAGACTGCACCCCTTCGCAGGTTCACAGGAGATCATGTAACTGCCACAGTCTGAATATCTTTCAGGAAGACTCAGTGGAGTGCTAACCGTTAAGGCCTCAATTAATGGCTGTAAAGTTGGTGGTTTGAAACGTGGTGTCATTTATTCAAGTACAATATATTGTAAAAAGTTGCTTTCACCCAAACTAAAATTCTGTTGACATTGATCAGTTCCAAGTCATAGTAATTCTAGAGGACAGACTAGAACTGGTCCTACAAGATTTCCAAGCCTGTATTTCCTTATGAGATTATTCCACCACAAATTCTCCCACACAGCAGTTCGTGGGTCTGAATGACTGAATTTTCATTTAACAGCTAGGCAAGTCATGACTGTCCCATTAGGATTGGTAGTTCTTACTTATCTATCAGTTATTTTTTAAAAATATTATATCCTGTCAAACAATCTTCATAGTTTAGAATTATGTTTTTCATCAAGCCTTGCTGTTTTTCATCCAGATTCTTCCCCTAGATCAGGGGTCAGTAAATTTCTTTTTTCAAAAAGACCTCTGAAAACTATAATTGATGATTCCATTGGTCATATAGACTTGGAGACAATTATTCAACCTTACTGATTGTGAAAACAACAGCAGGAAAGAGAAAAGGGCATAGCTGTGTGCTAATAGAATGTTATTCACAAAGACAGGCACTGGGCCATGAGCCTGTTAACCAAAGCCCTTCAATGAGGGTCTGTGTAAGTAACAGATGATCTTCTGTTTCTTTTCTAAAACAGTTTTATTGGAATTTCATGCACATGATATAATTCAATCATATCAAGAAGAGGCATATACCTGTCTTGATTTTCTCTGCAGTAGGAGCAGCTTGCCTGCCACTACCCCTCATCCCCTAAAATTTTTTGCCAGTGCCAAATTCTTCTCCACTCATCCCTTGGTCAGGAATGCCTCCCAGCTGATGAGGTGTCCCATCTGTGGCGCAGAAACATCCTAGACACTGACAGAAGAGCGCTTCAGCAGCTTGGCATCCCTACATTCCCTGACTTGATTGATCCCTAGTCACAGCTTCCAAACCAGCATATCTCAAAGGACATTGACACAGCAGCCAAGCTCATTGGGGCTGCCACAGTTGGAGTGGCATCTCTGGAGCCCGCATTGGGACTGGGTTTGGGAGCCTCATCCTTGCTTATGCCAGGAACCCTTCTCTGAAGCAGCCGCTCTTCTCCTATGCCATCCTGGGCTTTGCCTTCTCGAAGGCCCTCGGGCTTTTCTGCCTGATGGTGGCCTTCCTCATCCTTTTTACCATGTGAAGGAGCCATATCTACCCCCCACATTTCTCTGTCCCAAGTCTCTCTGCCCAAAATTTCCCTTCCCTGCACCTCCCCGGACAGCCTGGGGAAAATAATTGGCTCAAGGTTTGACAGAGACAAATAAATACTGTATTAATAAAGATGCTTCTTTTTTAAAAAAAGTGGGGGGCATACAATCATCATCACTATCGATTAAATTTTTTCTTCCTTTTGTTCATATCATTACATTTTTGGCAAAATGTACACAGGAAAACATTCTCCAATTCAACCACTGTTATATGTACAATTGAGTATCTTTGATGATACTTTTCATGTTTACAACCATTATTGATATCCTTTTCAAAATTATCCCATCACCAATAATATAAACTGAATTCCCCCTAAGCAACAACCATTTCACCTTCACCCATGGTAACCATTGGTCAAGCTTTGTTTGTTTTTATATAGTTTTAAAAATAGATGTATATAATATTCACATATCAGGCATCAAAGAACAAAAAAATCATATAATTGGGTGCATACCTCCATGATACAATCACCGAGGACAAACAGGTGCATATGCAAATGTGGTGAACAAAGCTGATGGTGCCGGCTATCAAAAGAGATAGTGTCTGGGGTCTTAAAGGCTTGAAGGTAAACAAACGGCTATCTAACTCAGAAGCAACAAAGCCCACATGGAAGAAGCACACCAGCCTGTGTCATCAAGAGGTGTGCAAGGGATCAGGTATAGGAATCATAAGAAAAAAAAAAATCTTACCAGAGTGAATGAAGGGGAAAGTGCAGAGTGGTGACCCTAAGCCCACTTGTTGGCCACTGTAGATCCCCTTGCAGAGCGGTCTAGGGGAGGACTTGAGTCAGTCAGGGTGTGATATAGCACTGATGAAGAATACAGCTTTCCTCCAGTTCATAAATGCTTCCACCCCTCCCTCCACCCCACCCCACCCCACTACCATGATCCAAATTCTACCTTGCAAGTCTGGATAGAGCAGAGGATGTACACTGGTGCAGATAGGAGCTGGAGGCACAGGGAATCCAGGGAGGATGATACCTTCAGGACCAGGGTGTGAGGGGTGATACTGGCAGGGTAGAGGGTGAGTAGGTTGGAAAGAGGGAACCGATTACAAGGCTCTACATGTGACCTCCTCCCTGGGTGACAGACAAAAGAAAAGTGGGTGAAGGGAGACTTTGAACTGGGCAAGATATGACAAAATAATAATTTATAAATTGTCAAGGGAACATGAGGGAGGAGGGAGCTTTGAAAATGATGAGGGCAAAGAATGTACAGATGTGCTTTATACAATTAATGTAAGTATGGATTGTCATAAGAGTTGTCTGAGTCCCTAATAAAATGTTTTTTAAAAATAGTATTCATTTACATAGATGTTTAAAATGTTGTACTATATGTATATATGCATATATATAATACTGAATTCTTTGGTTCTCTCCCCCTCCCACATTCATTGTTTGCTCCCGAAAGTTCCTCACCCTTCCTACTCCTCTACTCCCCTAGGGCCCTATAGACCATTGCATCAGTTATTGTCTCTAGGGATCCGCGCCTTCTGTGCTTTACAAACTTTGAAACCCAATAGAAACAACAAAAAACAAAACCAAAATAAAACATCAAGAAGAAAATAATAATAATATAAAGATAAAAATGAAAATGAAGAATAAAGAAAGAAAGACTACCATCAATATTTTAAAGTTCAGCAAAAAAAAAAATCCTGTCATGGAACAAGTGAGAAATGCTTTACCTTAGAGCAAGTACAGGTTGGATCGAGAGGTAGGTCAACTGACCAATTGTCATATTATGCCATGGTCTGATCCACCGTGATCAAGTTCGCAGTTATCTCTGTCTGAGAGTAAAGCTTTTCAAGGGGATCTGCCAGAGGTTTAATATGACTAAATATTCTTCAGATGGATTTTTTTGAGTTCTCACTGTTCACCTACCCTTCGACAAATGGGATGTTCATAATTTGAGCTCTGAAGGTTTTTCCTTCATCACATTTGAATTGTCACTATCTTTGGGTCACACATGCTGGTGTGCTTCTTCATTGTGGACTTCCTTGACACCTGACTTAGATGGCTGCTTGAAGACAAGCCATTTAGATCCCAGATAATTGATACCCTGGTACCATCTGCTTTCTTCACCCCACTTTGCTGTAATGCCCTTATCTCATTGATTTTTCAATGAAGGTAAGTATTGAGCAGAGCCATGTTAAGATCCTGTACCCAGAATATGATCACCTAGAGGATGGATCTAGCTAAATCCTGTCATATACCATGGGCACCTCTACCTAGTGCCTGGAAAGTGAACATGTGAAACTCCACAACTATGTTAGTCTGGGTGGACTAGGGAAAAAAATTCACAGACATTCATATGTGTACAAGAGAGAACTTTATATCAAAGAGAAATTGTACATTAAGAAGGCATAACCGCCCAGTCCAGTTCAAGTCCATAAGTCTGATATTAGCCCAGATATCTGACACCAGACTATAAATTCTTCAGACTCATGCAACACATGCAATGATGCCGAATGCATGAAGAGCACATGCCAGTGGGTGCAAAGTCTTGTGGATCCAGTGGAGATGGGTGGAAACATCTCAAAGCTGTTAAGAGTCTCCACATGGCTCCTTCAGCTCCAGGGCTCTAGCGTAGCTCCTTGTGCATTGTTGACAGGAATGTCTCACAGGGCATGAGACTGTGTCCTGCCTCCAGCGAGCTATTTTTCTCCTCAGTGCCTCCAAATGATGTCATCAAACTGCACCCAGATTGACAGACTAAACTCCATCCCTTCATCTTAAGTCTCAAATTGACAGCAGATTATACAACTACCACAGCAACCATGGAGGCAGATAAAGAGCAGGACAGGAAAAGCGAAGTAGGTACCTTCTCTATTTGTTTTGTACTCTACTCTTATTTGTATCTTTATGTCATTATAATTTTTCTTTATGTTTAATTATATCTTTGTTTTTAATTGTTTTGTTATTATCTCCAAGTTTGGAAGTAAAGGAGTGGATGAATAGAGACCATAACTGAGGCAATGGTTTATATGGAAGGGGGAGGAGTAATCAGTGGATCTGTGAAGCAGGAGGGAGCATTAAGCTTATTTTGAAAATGGGCATACAACTTTTTTTAGAAGTGTTTTAAGTATGGAAATGTGAATGTTATATCAGGAAAAGAAAGAAAGAAAGAAAGAAAGAAAGAAAGAAAGAAAGAAAGAAAGAAAGAAAGAAAGAAAGAAAGAAAGAAAGAAGAAAGAAAGAAAGAAAAGGAAGGAAGGAAAGAAGGGAGGGAGGGAGGAAGGAAAGAAAGAGAAAGAAAGAAAGAAAGAAAGAAAGAAAGAAAGAAAGAAGAAAGAAAGAAAGAAAGAAAGAAAGAAAGAAAGAAAGAAAGAAAGAAAACGATCTATGGTTACCATGTGTGAAGTGGGAAGAGATTTGGCTTAGGGGGGCATTAAATTAAGTTTAACTGCAGTGAAACAATATGCAGGGGGATAAAAATAATGGTTGTACAACCTGAAAAGAATACTCAATGGCACTGAATTACACATGTAGAAGTCGTTGAATCGGTGAAAGTTTTGTTGCATACAGTTTTGCAAGTATGTGAAATATATTACATGAATAATGATTACAGAGGGGGAGAAATTGTTCTATAATTGACTGTGGTAAAGATTATACAACTCTTCTTGATATGGTTGAAGTATTGAATTATATAAGGGGGAAACTTCTAATAAAAGTGTTTTGTTTTGAAGTGGATGCTCAGAAATGTTCATCATTTTACCTTCCACTTTAACTCAACAGCCTGCACATCTCATGGGCTACCCTTGTCCTAAGGGTAGAACTGGGCTGCCCAGAGAGAAAGTGGAACATTCCTAGGAAAATAGTATCCCCAGGAATTCCCTTCATTATGGCTCACACCTCAGGCCAACTGTCTGCATTTCTACAAATCTACCCATGGTTTTCAGGAAGAAATTGTTTGTCCACAGTCAGTGCAAATGATGAAGGGTAGAGATTGACCTCACAGAACACAGGTCAGGAAAATCCCCTCTAGAGGCCATTACTGCTCCTACTCAGAGCCATCCTCTTTCTGCTTCCACAAGCACAGCACACGTGGATCGCCTACAGTAAAATATGGTAACAGAGCTCCAAGTCACACATGAAAGTCAGGTATCTTAGGCCTTCATCCTTACCATGTTAATCAGAGATGCCTGCGGAGGTGACACCCTTCTGGATTCTTCTTGGTGACATGAATGTCCTACCCTGTAAGCACCTTCATGTCAAAAGCAGTTCTTTTCATCTTAGAATGGTTTTAAATTATATTTCCCCCCGTATTCCTAGGTGTGATCGTGCAGGTAGAGCTGCTACAGACCAGTCATGAGTTGGGAAAGCTATGTGCTATGTCTCAAAGTGCTATGTCTAGCTTCCAGGTCTGAAAATATCAATGTTTCTAGATCTAAAAGGCTCTGGGAAACACGACCTGTGTTAGGTGGCACAGAAGCCTTGTGATGAGTCTTAGCAACAACTCAGTTTTCACATATTGATGCATTGCAACCACTATAGCTCAACCAGCTGCACGTGTTTTAACAATCTGAAACCTGAGGACACTGACATGTAAAATGTAGGAAACGTACTAGGAGACACAATGAAGGCTTAATGGTCAAACATCTCAAGCATCACAACCCTAATTGGGCAGCAGAGGGAGCTCAGGGTACATGGGACACAATCTTTGCCACAGGAGCAGGTGCAGGGGGTGCCAAGTGTTTCTTTGCTCTTGTGTCTGGAGTTTTCCAATTCACCCATGTGGAAGAGCACTTCAAGGAACCTTCAGCAACTAGGTTCGCATGCCTCTTATTTTCCTGGAGGGCAGATCCTAAAAATTAAAAGCCCATATTCTTCCTCAGAAGACAGGGGAGAAAGAAATCACACTTGGGACAAGTTGAAATCAATCCCAGAAGGACTGGTAGTCTCTCTATGCCGTTAAATTCTGACCTCCATGTGCTTCACTCAACACAATCAGTTTCTCTCCATCCTAATTATTTTTTCCAAATTACTTTAGGTTGAAATTGTATGTGTGTGAATCCCAGCCCAAGTATCTCCTGTGAAGAGAAAACCAAACCAAACCTGATTTTACCATTTCTGAAATAATTGACAGTTGTATATTATTTTTGTCAATATTTATTATTTTAATAGGTAATTATTCTCTTGAGAAAAACATATCCTTTAACCAGGATTTGTCAAATTATTTTTTTTACATTTTATTAGGGGCTCATAAAACTCTTATCACAATCCATAAATATACATACATCAATTGTATAAAGCACGTCTGTACATTCTTTGCACACCAGCCTGTATGATCATGAGGTGTACACGTGATCATGTATCAGACATCAAAGACCCAGAACAAAATAATATCTTTGTGAATGAAGAAGAGTGTGCAGTGGAGACCCAAAGCCCATCTATAGACAATTGGACATCCCCTTACAGAAAGGTCACAAGAAAGAGAAGAGCCAGTCAGGGTGCACTACAGCACCGATGAAACAAACAACTTTCCTCTAGTTCTTTAATGCTTCTCCCCCCACTATCATGGCCTCAATCCTACCTTATAAATCTTAGTAGACCAGAATATTTACACTGCTACAGATAAGATCTCGCAACACAGGGAATCCAGGACAGATAAACCGCTCAGAACCAACAATGAGAATAGAGATATCAAGAGAGTAATGGGAAGGTGGGAGTAGAAAGAGGAAATCAATCACAAGGATTGACATAGAACTCCCTCCCAGTGGGACAAACAGCAGAAAAGTAGGTGAAGTGAGACAGCAGACAATGCAAAATATGAAAATCATAATTTATAATTTATCAAGGTTCATGAAAGAGGGAGAGTGGGAGAGGGAGGGGAAAATTAGGAACTGATATCAAGGGCTCCAGTACAAAGCAAACGCTTTGAAAATGATGATGGCAGCATATGTACAAATGTGCTTGACAATGGATGAATGCATGAATTGTGATAAGAGCCCTAAGAGCCCCCAATAAAAGTATTTAATAAAAAAGAAAGCATTAGTATTGTAAAGCATAATACCTAGATTTGGAGAGCACAATCAACTCCTCAAGCATGGGAGACTTCCTCTAGTTTTTGGAAGATGCCCTGGAAACGTCCCGATGTGTTATGCAAATTCACAGACAGCATTGGCTTCTCTGGGTATGTAGAGACCTTCAGCATCTACAGAACTTCTAAGTTTAACTCAGTACCTTAAAATTCTTGGTGTGCAAAAGATTTGTGAAGGGAAGGCAAGCTTGATTCAAGGCAAGACAAACCTGCAGGGAAGGAGCGAGACTCAGGAGCCGCTGTCATATTCAGCTCAAGGGGACAATTAAGGGAAGGTCTAGAAGGGGCTGGGGAGGGTTTTACTTTTAGCATATGAATTTTCTTTTCCAAAAGATAATTTAAAAGAGAATTAGACAAGGGAAGCTTGTGTCAGATTAAATATATATTTCTAGGGGAATATTTATTTAACTGCATCAAGAAATGAATAAGCACCACACTTAGGGGGTGGAGAGGAGGAGGGCACATTTCAAGGCACTGTCTCTAACTGTAGGTTGACATTTCCATTAAGTCAATTCTTTCTCTTAACAACCCTATAGAATAGGGCTGCCCTTGTAGGCTTCTGAGTCTATAAATCTTCATGGGTGTGTAGAGAATTCTTCCCCCTGCAGAGCCATTGGAGATTTAGAATGACTGACCTTGCATTTAGCAGCACACTGCATAATGAACCCCACACGCAGGGCTTTCCAAGATATCTAGAACATTCTTATCTACTCTTGGAGTGACTCTCTTAGAAGTCATTCAACATTACTTATGACTATATAGGCAGAAGGTATGCAAATAGACCCCTCCCCTGCTGAGGAAAACCATCCAAGTCCCAACTCTGAAGCTCTTGGACAGTTGCTCCACCTCTGGAATTCCAAGGTACCCCCATTCAAGACTGAACAAATCAAGTCACAGTGGAATCTCTATTGAGCTCAATTTTCCTTTTTGGAATTTCAAAAGATGCTTTGATGCAGAGAAAGTGTGCATGAGGGGGCATGAGTGAGAGGCAGTAAATATGATTTTCAGGATCAGGATGTCTGTGTGTTTGCAGGTGTCCAGTGTGAGGTGGAGCTATGGCATCTGAGGGAGACTTGAGGCAGTCGGAGGCTTCTCTGATATTCTCCCGTACAGTCTCTGCATTCATTGCCTGTATTTATAATATACACTGGATCTGCCTAGCCCCAGAGAAGGGGCGGCAGTGGGTTTCATACATGAATAGTGTTGGTAGGACTCTCCGAAGGGCCAATTTACCATCTCCAAAGACAATGGTAAGGACATACTATAACTTCAAATGGACAACCTGAACTTCAAGGACACAGTTTTGTATTTCTGTGCAAAAGATGCACAGTATGGTAGTTACATAATCTGGTGTGAATTTGGGACTTCAGAGGATAAAGAGGGAAGGGTTGGAGTCTGTCAATTGGATCATAGCCAATGAAGCCTCTGCGTGGGCATGGCCTTCTGAGAATTCTGGGAAATCCCGTATTCCATCTTGGAGGTGGAAGAGAGACTCTCTAATCCCTGGGAGACACCCTACTGACAAGGGTGACTCTCTGTGAGACATCCCTGAATAGAAGCCACATGGACCTACCCCATGCAGCCCTGGGTTCTGGAGAAGCCATGTAGAGACCCGTCTCCGCTGAAAAGCTTACAATGCCACTGGATCCAAAGACTTTCTGCCCACTGGCCTGTGATCATCTTGCATTCTGGATCATTGCATGTATTTCATAAGTATGAAGAGGAATTTATACATTGGTATCCGACACATGGGCTAATAATGGACTTATGGGCTTGGACCTAACTGGGGTTAAGATGCTTTCTAAATGTACAATTGCCCTTTATATTAAATCTCTTATACACAATATACGTGTGTCTATGGATTGGTTTCTCTAGTCTACCCAGACCAACGCACACAGTGAGGAGAAGTCAGAGTTAACCCAGACATGAATGTACCCTAGTGGAAGAGGTTAGGCTGCAGGAATCCCTCAGGATCTGCAGAGCACAGGACTCAGACCCAGGAGCAGGTCCAAATGGAGCTTCACTACTGGCTTCCTGTTGTGTCTGGGGATTCTTCTCCTTCTCAGCATCCCTCAGGGAATCAGTGCATCTCCTCCCGTCTTTCTGAAACACTCACCCAATCTCCCTCTGATGATAGGATGATTTCAAACTTAGCTTGTTTCGTTTTTCCCTTGAATTGTCTCAAATTTCCCATGTAATTGGTAATTCGTGCATCTAGGACAAATTCTGTTCAAATCATCGGCTTCATCAAAAACTTTATCCCTTGCTTTCAATAACCCTCCTGTATTCCCTCCTTCCTCGGGATAACAGTCCCTGCTGGGCAAAGGATCTAACTTTATTATCTTTGTATGTGTGTGTGTGTGTGTGTATATATATATATATATATATATATATATATATATATATATATATATATATATATTTCCAGACAACATACTACATGAACTTACCACCAGTAGCCCAATCCTAGATCAAGTCACCTCTCTCCATTCATCCAAACGGAGACTTTCTTCTCTGAGTTCATTCATTTTATTCATTCACAGCTCCTGTCTGTCCTTGTCCACCACAGGCTAATTTGAGAGTCAGTTTTTTTCTCCAAAGGCTGTTTAATTTAGCAGTTGTGAATATTGATACAAGAGTAGGAAAAGGGAGATAAGACACATTTTATGCTTAGTCTCAACATGCCTCCCCAGACCTCACCTCCCTTCCTGCTCTATGTCCCCTTGTGCATGGGCTATAAGCGTCCTATTCTGTACAGGGCACCCACAGGTTCCCTTCAAGTTCTGTCAGAATATCCTTCTCTAGAGACATGCCCAGGGACTGATTTTCTGTCAATCAGTACTGTGACTGCTGTAGTTATGATCACATATTTCTGAGTCAGGCACACACAGAGGGAAAGGCTATGGGAACCCAGACACATACACCCATACAGGGAGAGGGCGGGGCTCAGGGGTCACTCAAGCCCACAGATAACAGGGACCCTCAGGGGAGAAATGTAGAGGAGCCTAAGAAGGATTAGTTAAATTAGGTACCTATTTCCTCTACCTGCAGAGAAAATGTCTCTGCCACACACCTCCACATTCTTGTAGCTCAGTGTGTATATTCTTGTATGCACTTTGTCTGTTTTTTTGTATGTGCTAGTACACATGAACTACTCTGTGCCTTAATATGTTATACTATGTGACAGAACTTGTAGTCTGTTCTGCATTGATTCTATTATTATAATTCTAGTATATTTTAGTGTGTCTTTGTGGGTTTTTTCTTAAGTAAATGCTTGTATATTTATTAATCTGAGGGTATTGTATGAAGATTTGTTAGTTCTAGTATATGTGCTGATTTGTTCATAGTAGGCATGTGTATGTTAATATGACTGTTAAAACACAAATGTCATTATGTGAGTTTCCTGCTTGCGTGTGTTCAGTCCAACCCATGTGAGCTCTTCAAACTTTATGAGCTCACATCTCCTTGAATAAAATACTTTATTGAGTGTTAAGAAATTACTAAGCTTGGGGGAATCCATTAGAGGCCCATAGTAATATGCACAGCAGAGTACGCTAATCAGTGAAACTTCTTTTTAAAGTGGACAATAAGAAACAGAAGGACATGAACAGCAAATCCTAGAGGTGAACTAGTCAATGCAGAGACATCCTTAACTAGGAAACAGGCCCAGAGGGATGTTTATTTTCTCCTCTCTGAAGCTCTTGTGTTTATGGTTGGCAATGATAAAGCCTTTGTAAAAGAATGCACGCTACACTCAAAGGATGTCTAGTTGTAGGTACATGGGTGATGCCAAGAGCCAACGTGAATGCAGAAGTTTAAAGGTAAATGAGATGGATCAAGGAAAAGGATGACTTATCTTCCATCATCTTTGCCCAGAGAATGGGGTTCAAGCTCTCTAAATAAGGTTAACTGATGAAAAACAACACAAACTATTGGAGAGGGCTTACTCCTATTCCTTTCAAACAGCTAAAAGAACTCAAGGTTGCTTGTGCCCAATATGGCCCAACTGCCTCTTTTACTCAATCTTTATTAGATACACTTTCCTTCGAGGTGCTTCCCGCCGCAGAATGGAAACAATTGGCTTTTGAAAATGCAAATACTGCCTGCCAGGCAGCGCTGAGACCTTTTGGAAAAAAAGGGCAACCTGTCCGATTATATCAGACTATGCTCAGACATTGACCCTTTCTTTACTCAGGGGCTTGCGATAGCAGCTGCTTTGTAAGGAAAAACAGTAAAGGAGGGTTAATGATACTATGGAACTTATGGGAGCCCTGCAGGCTGGGCTCCCTTCCCCCTCTGCTATTCCAGCCAATACATATAAGATCATTTTAGATTTAAAAGATTGTTTTTATACCACACCCTTGGATCCAAAATATTGTAAAAGATTTGCCTTTAGTGTCCCTTCCACCAACTTAAAAGAGCCTATGAAGAGATATCATTGGCTTGTTTTGCCTGGAGGAATGGCCCCAACCCGCTATTAATATGGGGAGGAGGGCATGTTTGGGTTTTTACACAGGATGCTGATGGAGCATGGGGGCTGCCTGAATGGTTGGTGCAGTTTGCAAACCATGCAGATGGTAATTTGCCTCAGAGTGCTTCTGGGGACATGGCTCAGTGAGAAGTACTAGGCTTAAGTTTCTGATCCACCACTCTTACTTCCTGCTGTCTGGGAAGGTCTGGAAATCAAGATGTGGGTTAATGACTCACGCCCTCCCTGTACAAAGTGAAGGAAATGTTATTCCACCCACTCCACAGTCTTTTTCCTCATGTAGACTAGAGATTCAAAAGAATAATAAAACCATATTGTGGAGATCATGTCTCACAGACAAGCCCATCAGGTATAACGTCACAAAAGAGAGATATATCATCGATTGGTCTATCAACCAGGACAATACTCAAAAAAAAAAAAAAACACTGCCAAATGGGAAAAGGGGCTGTCTGCAGGACTTTGGTGGTCAGACTTGGGTTTTCCACAAACTCAGTGGTGGAAAATAGGGGCTGCTTAGGGGGACATGAAGCTTATGGGCCCTACCTCCAGACCACAGGGAAATGTTACTGCCTGCGTACCATCGCCTTATGTACTTTTGGCAGGGAATATTACTATAGATCATGATGATTCTAAGTTTAACAGGTCTTGTAATAACTGCAATTTGTCTAATTGTATTACCTGGTCCCCTGAAGGTATTGTCATCGCCATTTTATATCAACCTTCTTTTGTTATGCTGCCAGTGAATATTACTGGGCCTTGGTATTCAGAAAGAGGGTTACAGGTATTAGAAGAGACTGAAAAAGCATCAACCAGATTTAAGTGTTTTGTAGGTTTGCTTATAGCAAGTATTTTAGCTATATTAAGTTTAGTTGCTACTGCTACTACTGCAGCAATTGTACTTTCACAAATCTTACAAACTGCCCACTGTGGAAATGAATTATCCAAAGATGTGACTAATGTTTTGGGTACTCAAGAAGATATAGACAGGAAGTTAGAACAAAAAGTAAATGCTCTTTATGACATGGTCATGTATTTAGGAGACGAGGTGCAGGGGCTTAAGGCCAGGTCTAGTCTACAGTGCCATGCTGTACATACATGGATCTGTGTTACACCTAAATAGTACACTAACAGTCAGTATAGCTGGATTAAAGTGTAGAATCATCTTCAAGGTACTTGGCACAATGCTAATGAGTCTTTAGATTGATTACAACTCCATCAAGAAATATTAGCCATAAAAGATGCTAAGTCTCTTTATTTTGATGTCGACAAGGTTGCTGAGGATTGGCTCCAGCATTTTCAAGATTCTTTCCTTTCGTTAGGAAATCTCAGAGGCCTACCTCACATGCTTTTTCTCTAGTCACAGTGGGAGTGTGTGTATTGTTTATCTTATGCATACTCCCTATGATACTGCACAAGGTTATGGTTGAATTATTGGCTTTAGGAACAAAATTACAGGAAGTACACCTGCATACTTCACTCCCTCCCCAAACAGGAGTATAAGGCAGAGTTTGGTTAGTCAGACGGGTAAAATCGAGTCTGAGTATTCCAACCTAAGACAGGTCATAGTCTCCTGCAGACAGTGACTGATGACGGGTAAGGGCGATTTCAGGACTTCACAACCTAAGACAGACACAGTGATCTGCTGACGTTTTGAGTAAAGACGTCTTCAGTAAATAAAAAAGCGGGGGCTGTTGAAGGCCATTAAGACTCAGCTTTGAAACAGCTGATAAGTCTCATGAACTATGTATCAGTGTTTGCTGATTTCTTCTGTGACTTTACGTTTTGAACATACTGTTAAGAACAAGAACAACAACAACAAAAAAAAGAACAAGAAAGTATGCAAAGTCTGGGAAGATAGGTTGTTTAATTTTCTCAGGGATGTCTGCCTTGGCAGAAGACAAAATTGCTATGTGTAGCAAATGTGCTTGCTTAACAATGAGATAATAAACCCTGGGTTGTTTCTGCATGGATAAAAGGAGTATGTAAAACAAACCCGAAGCTTCAGTATTCACTGTTGCCCTCCCAATACTTTTAATCTCTTCTTTTTACCCTAATAATCATTCCCCCTCTTTCAGGACGGTTTGACTCCTGAGCTGGCTCCGACAGCCCCTCCTTGATCAAAATTCTTAATCTAAAGCTTGAGTAAATTTTAACTCCTTCCAGAAAAAAATTGGTTGGTGTATAGAAAAAAGACCAAACAAACAAATATCCTGAATACTGAAAGTATAACAGTCAAGAGATCAATCATTGCATTAGATAAATCTGCTGAACAATGCCTCTTTAGAGTATTGAAAGGAAAAGATATTACCTGGAGGACTGGTTTCACCTGACCAAAGCAGGCTATTGTCAATTGACTCTTGTGCATTTGAAAGATGAACAAAGGAAGGCTGAAGAAGAATGAATATATTAGAATTGTAGTTCTGGACAAGAATGTCCCACATACCATGGACATGCAAAGGACAAACAAGTCTGTTTTGGAAGATGTAATGTCAGAGTGCTACTTAGAGGCAAGGATGGTGAGAGTTCATATTATATACTTTGGACATATATCAGAAAAGATCATTCCTCGAAAAGGATATTTTGTTTGGTAAAGATGACGGGCAGTGAAAAACATGAATCCCACTACCAAATGGATTAACAAAGTGACTGCGACAAATGGTTCACCAAACCCGAAGAATGATATTCCTGCTCAAATTGCCTAATGCACAGAGAGGACCATAGGGCCATCCCAATCACAAGACACGGCATCCCTTAATGACCCACAGCGCTATGAGGGACAACACTGTGGCACACTGTGGGAAATGTGCTCGATCTGACTTCACCACACTGGGGCAAAACTCTAAGGGCATGCAACAGAGCAGCAAGAGGAGCAAAGCAATGAAGTGCCCGGGAAATACAAAACAACAGACTGAGTGGCCAAGGCATGGTACCACATCAGACTCAACCAACAGTAAAATACTCCTAATGATCAACGAACAAACCTGGAATGATTCTTAAGTCGTTTCTCTTTTTTCCCGGTGGTTGCTTCCTTTTTTGTTGTTGTTGTTATTTTGCTCTGTCTTGTTTCTGTGCTTATTATTGTCTCCGCATGTCTATCTAGATAAGATTGGCAGGATAAACACACCAGAGGAGACAACAATGGGGCTGATGGTTCTGGGGTGGGGTGGGGGGATAAAGGAAACAGGGAAGTGGGGGAAAGGAAGTGGCTGTAAGCCTGGGGTCAAGGGCACAAGTGATCTAAAATCGACGTTGAGGAGAGTGTAGGATGCCTGGTAGGGCGTGATCAAGGGCAATGTAATGAGAGGAATTACTGAAAACTGATGAAGGCCAAACATGATAGTGGGACAAGAGGAAAGTAAAAGGAAATAGAGGAAAGAAGTAGGAGACAAAGGGCATTTATAGAGTTCTAAATACAGTCATTTACATATGTACACATATATATGACAAAAGGGTAACGTATCTATGTAAATATATTTAAATTTTAAGTATAAAAGTAGCAGATAGACATTGGACCTCTACCCCATTACTCTCTCAATGAAAGAAGACTTTGTTCTAATAACCTGGCATTCCATGATGCTCAGCTTCCTGACACAATCGATTAAGACAAAATGGTGCAGAAGCAAATATGGTGAAGAAAGTTGATGCTGCCTGGCTATCAAAAGATATAGCTTCTGGGGTCCTAAAGGCCATCAAACTGAGAAGCTACAAAGTCCACATGGAAGAAGCACACAAGCCTGTGTGATCATGAGGTGTCAATAGGATCAGGTATCTGGCATCAAAGACACAGAACAAAAAATCCTATCAATTTGAAAGAGGGGTAGTGTGGAGTGAGACCCAAAGTCCATCTGTAGGCAATTGGACACCCCCTTACAGAAGGGTGTGTTACACAGAAACAAAACCAGGACACTTGTGAATATATATAGATATGTGCATACATACATCTATTACATATACAATATATAATCATTATATATAAAACCATTATATATAATCATTATATATTATTATATATTCTATATAATGGATAGACATATAAAGCACAAAAGAATATAGCAGCTAATTTGTTCACACAGCTGTCCAGAGTGCTCAGTTCAACTCACTTCCGTGAAACATTTAATATACTGGAAGTCCTTCAACTCATGAGGGCCACTGGGTCCAAGGTCAAGGAAGCAGACAGGTGAGTCTTATGTACGGCAATGCAGGCAGTCTGGACACAGGCAGCAAACAAAGGGCAGATCATCAACAAAGAGCAAGAAGATAGGATCCAACAGTCCCAAGCTCAAGTGATGCATACATCAGCAACATGATGAAGCACTTCTCAAAGGAACCTCAAGCTCTAGCGACATGATCCACAGGTTGTTAGGCCAACACTTAGTGTAGCTCACAAGTTGTGGCAGAGAACTAGCAGGCGCACCCTGATCTGATGAGAAGAGTGCAAGAGAGAGAGGGGCACGGTTTGCCTAGCCATTTATCTCTTTGCCCTCCAATCAAACTGCAACATTATTTATACCATGTTCCTATGAGCCAGGTTGGCACAATAAACTAACCTATCAGAATGGGTCACAAGGATGAGCCAGTTAGGGTTCAGTATAACACCTATGAAACATACAACTTTTCTCTAGTTGTTTAGTGCTCCCCCACCCCACAATCATGACCCCAAATCTACTGTACGAAACTGGCTAGACCAGAGAATGCACATGGGTACCGAAAAGAGCTAGAAACACAGGGAATCAAGGGCAGATAAACCCATCAGGACCAATAATCAGAGTGGCAATACCAGGAGAGTAAGGGGTAGGTGAGGGGTGAAAGGGGAAATGAACACAATGATCTACATATAACCCCTTCTCAGGGGGATGGACAACAGAAAAGTGGGTGAAGGGAGACATCAGACAGTATAAGACACGAAAAAGCAATAAAAATTATAATTTATCAGGGCTTCATGAGGGAAGAATAAAATGAGCTGATACAGCGCTCAAGTAGAAAGAAAATGTTTTGAAAATGATGATAGCAACCTGTACAAATGTGTGTAACACAATTGATATATGCATGGATTGTAATACAAGCTGTACAAGCCCCTGATAAAATGAGTTAAAATAAATAAATTTTTTAAAAACATGCGTTCATCCTCAATTATGAGGATGGCACAGGAGAGTGCAATGTTTTGTTCTGTTGTGCAATGGGTCCCAGTGAGATGGCACTGACTCAATGACAGCTGATATGACAACAGTCTCAGAAACCACAAATATACACCCAGCGCAAACACAAAGACATTAGTGTGTTATGTTTACAAAAGATATTATTTCTCTCATGAAAAAAAGGGAAGAGGTTTCTTCAGTTAAAAAAAGTTGGAACAAACAAGGTGACAACAAAATCACTGAGGCATTTCCACCCCTCATTAGCCCATTCTTTTGGTGAGCTGAAGGCAGTTCTCTAAGGGCCTCACAGCATGCCAGGTGGCAGAGTACTTTCAGGAACATGGGCTCTAGTCTAAAACAACACACTCACTAAGTGGTGAGCAGCTATTTGTCTGTCTAGGAAACTGTAAATCATGCAGTCCTGTACACTGAGGGTTCAGCTGGAAGTTCAGAGGATCCAGCAGAGCAAGAGACTGACAATAATTACTCACTGGATTGCAGGATGCTTAGAAGGTCTATAATCAATTGAATCAAAATAAAATTTCTTGAGAAACTTCCAGCCTAACTGTAAGATAGATGAAAACTAAAAATTCTGGCAGCTAGAGTATTCACATAAGATTAATAAGCACTTTTTTACTGTTTTGTTGCTTAAGTTCAACTTATTGGGTTCCAACATAACAATAGTTTTTAGAGAGCACTTAGTAACATTTTCTATGAGACAAGAAACAACCTGATACCCATGTCAGATGACGATATTTTAAGAAAACTATAGACGAGTGTTGATAATGGATCTGAATGAAAAAGTTATTTTTAAAATAGGAAACTGAGTCAGACAATATATTAAAATAAGCATGCATCAAGATTAATTCTAATTCATCCCAGAATTGATTTAACACAAGAAAATGAACACTCAAATATGCCTAGTGATGGGGGAAAAGTCAATTATCTAAATTGACACAGAATGAATAATAAACAAAGTAAAAAGCTTTTCATGTTAAAAAAAAACAACTACAAATCTAACATGAAATAGGTAAAACTCAATATGCTAATATACATTCTTGTAAAAAAAACTTTGAAAATGTCACATGTAAGAGAAAGAGAAAAAAGTTCACCCCACCGCAGAATCAGGATAAACATACATATCCATTTTCACCACTCATATTAAAAATGATACTAGCTAGATTGATCAGAAAAAAGGAATTAATAAAAAGAAGAAAATGACTTCCAAAAAGAAGAAAAGAAAATTCCTTATTCATCATAAATTGAAGATGTCATGTAAAAAAGTTGCCAATTGAAGGCAAACAAGCGGCCATCTAGCTCGGAAACAACAAACCCCTCAGAGAAGTGCGCAACCTAAGCGAATACAAGGTGTTGAACGGACCAGGTGGCAGACACCTAGAACAAAAACCATCATTGTGTGATCACCTTCCTCTAATCTCTGGGGGATGGGCAATGGGAAGGTGGGTGAGGGGAGAGGCCTGGAAGTATAAGATAACATAATAATTTATAAACTATTAAGGGTTCATGGGGGAGGGGAGAGCGGGGAGGGAAGGGAAGGGATAAAAAGGAAAACGAGCTGATTCCAGGAACCCAAGTGGAAGGAGAATTTTGAGAATAACGAGGGCAACGAATATTTATGCATTGTGATGAGGGTTGTATGAGCCCCAATAAAAAGATTTATTAAATATTTTAAAAGTTGCCAAATAGGTCATAAATACTATATATAGGTAGTAAATGTTAAAATGTTCTAGGCAACATTTCAACACACAAAAATACTTGGTACTTAAATCCCTAATGATAAACTGCTAATCTCCAACTCCCAAACCATTAACCCTTACATATTAAGATGCTGACCATCTTTCAAACACACCTATACCCTTCTAAAACACAAGAGGAGGAGGAGGTGATGCTGTTTGCCAGAGAGCAGGGAGAGCCGGCCAGCCTGCCTGCAGGGCTAAAATGGGCAAAAGCAGTACTAGGAGATTTATATATGCAGTTAGCAGGTAGCACACATTTTGCCCTAACAAAACTACTGGTAAACATCCTTAGTCGTTATCAAAAAGGATACTACAAAAACATGTGTATGGTACACACACATGCACCTATGTACACACCAAAATCACATAAATAATGAAATTGAAAATAGATTTTTGTGTGTGTGAAACATTTTGAAACAATGATAAGATCTACAAAAATAAAATGGGATCCAACTCAACTATTCAAGTTTGTGAGACAGGTGGGAAAGCCTGGGGACCCCAGGGTGGGAGAGTGCCGACAGCGGGCCAGGGATCCAAACGGCATGCTGACACACAAGTGCACAATGTGAGCATCTCCAACCCATTTTCCTAACAGGACCTCCTCATTGACCACCTAGGTAGTGTCGAGAAAAACAAGTCCCCACTCAGTGGCTGGCCTACACACCTTTTCCAGCAGGTGGCTGCCCAGGGTTCAAGGCTAGGGGCGATCAGGGAATGTGGAGGCAGCTCCAATCATTCCCTCTCACCTCCTTCCTCTCTCCTGTCCTCCCTCCTCTCCTCTACTCCTGCCCCTCACCCCTCCACCCCCATCTTACAAGGAAGATTAGATCAAATCATCCGACATTGAAGGATTAAAAAGTGACATCACTATGAACACTTGGCCACCACAAGCCAGTTATCCCTGTGGTAACTTTTCCAACACTTCCTGCTGAAAACCCAACAGGTCAGAGGGATCTAGAGGTCCTTCTTTCATGGTCTAAATTCCTACTAAAAATCAAGATCCAGTGAGCTTCAACAATTTCTGCTCCAGGGGAGGTTTCTGTCCTCCCTCAGCTCGCCTTAGGACACCTACATTACCTTTACCAGGTGTACCGTCCCAGTCAAACAACCCACCTGACCCTGCTAAGTCCCTGCCTGCTCCAGGGAGGAGTCCCAAGGAGGCTGCAGCTAAGGCTCAAAGGGAGCACAGCAAGAAATGCCAATGCAGCGGCAAGGAGACCTACTGTGTGTTATGTGCACAAGATGCTCCAGTAGGTCCACTCAGACTCCAGTATCTCGTTCATGGCCATGAGCGTTGTGCACTCGTTGATCAAAGACACCTTTGGGCACATCGCCGACCAGGCATCTCAACTGGCACATTCCAAACTACTCCACCATCACAGCCTGCGACATCCTGGTGACCATGAGCCTGCTGCTGCCTGGACAGCTGGCAGAGGCGCCTTGGCCAAGGGCCCCAGGGCCAACGCCCAGTACACCAGCCCCAAATAAATTGTCCTTCAGCCTCACAACGTTCAAACGCCAAGGGCCCATTTCAGGGTCACTTCCAGTTTCATCCCCCAAATAGAGGTTGAACACCTTAGCATTACCTTGTTTTTGGTTCCTTTGTTTCAGTTTGGTTTTTGATTCTTCTGTGCATAGTTTAGTTAGATTACTTTTGTGATGGAGAGCATCTTTCTTTCTTTTTAACACGTTTTGGGGCACTTAATCCACATATCCCACATAATCCCACAATTCAGCCTACTTAAGCATTCCACAATCACTACCACAATCGATTTCACATCGTCTATTTTCCCACTATGATTAAATCGCCTTTAAGCAGACTTATTAGTCACCTTCAGTTGTAGTGTTCAGTCCCCTCAATCCTTCATTCTTACTCCCCAAGTCCCCTCACCCTCCCCAACTCCGCCAGCGACCCACCCCGACCCCACCCAGACATCCTTACAGACACTCGCATGTTATTTCATCTCTAGGCATCCACTCCTTTTGTGCTTCACAAACTGAACCCAACAGAAACAATAAAGAATAGAAAGGAAATGAAATGGGAATGATTTTAAAAACCTTAGTAATATATAGATAGAAATAAAAACAAAGAGTAAGAAGAAAGGGCGGCCACCAATATTTTAAAGCCAGGGAAAACGTTTCTGTCACGGACCAGCAAGAGATCTTGCGCCTAGAACAGACTCTGGTCGGGTCCAGAGAGAGGTCAGCAGAACAAGATCCCGGGCTCACCTTTGAGCTGAGGAGGCGCAAGGAGTCTCGGGAGGAGGCATCGCTGTGCGGAAGGAAACAAGGGAGGGGGGTTAGGAGACCCGCAAAGAGAGAATCAGGGAACCCCGAAGCCCCAAACCCCAGCCGGGATCCCCTTTCTCCAACAGGGACTCCCACCATGAACCACAACCAATCTGAAAGCAGGGAAATAGGACCGGCCTTGGGGACACCCGCCCACCTCTCACCAAGAGAAGTGCTGGCAGGGTTCCTGGGGGAGAGAAAGGGCGCTTGCAACCTAGTCAGCTGGACTAAAACAGCCTCCGCCCACACACATGTCCCGGAGCCCAGGGCCTCCCACCTGGGAGCGCCGGCAACAGGGTGCTCAGGCTGTGGGCGCTTCTCTGGCACCGCAAGCAGAGCACCAGACAGCGGCATCCTCGCTGTGAGCGGCAGTTCAGTATAAGACACCGCCACTTCCGGCCCTTTCTGGGCGTGACCCGGAGGGGGAGGAGCTAGCGGGGTCAGGGAGGAGTAGGGTCTCTGCCTTCAGTCCTCTCACGGCAGCTCTTGCCCCGCCCATTTCTGCTGAGGCACCAACACAGGTGCCTGGCAAGGGTGGGCGGGGCATGGCGGGCCTGGGACGGGGCTCGGGGAGGAGCCAGGGAGAGGCGGTCCACGCCAAAGGGTCCACAGCAGTGGCTGAGACTCAGATAACAATGGCCGAGGCTCCAGTACTTTCCCCCATAGCAGAGAGCGTGTATGGGTGACATGGGTGAAATACAACAATGTACGTTGGGTGCGTAAGCCTGTGATCAGATTCCCCGGATGTGCATCCTCCTAACTAACTCCAAACACCCAACCATCCAATCCTGCCAAGGTGTTAATGGGTCTGAAGCAAGAACTTAGGGTCCTTGCTTAACCTTTATAGTGATGGTCCATTCTTTGACCTAAAGCACTATCGTGTATGACTGGTTTTGGGGAAAAGAGAAGTACCTAATGGCATGCACGTCTAGGTAAGTTATATGTCATTTTAACAAAATTTAAAAATAAACCTTCAGCAGGAGCAGTGAAAAGGGAATGGAGGAACGTAGATGGGAGAATGGTTGTTAAACGTAATGTCCATAGAGCTGGAATTTATACTATCTTCTTGTTTGATTTCACCGGGAAGCTTTGGGGATAGTTAAACATGAGAGTTATGTTCTTCTATGATGCTTATCATGATTCGTGCACTCTGCTAATTTAATGTATCACTCATTCAAGTTTCTATCAGTCCAAGAGGTCGTTATGGACAGTGGGGAAGACTTTTCCAAGTTGAGTGATCTGAAATTTAAATTTCCTACCTGCAGGTAACTCTTGGCTGCTGAGACTCTCAGAATAAGTGTTTTGGGGAAAGATCAAAGTGAACTATTTCCCGATTAACTTGCATCCAGAAAGATTGTGCTTCTTTCATGCCTGTTATACTTGGGAATTCCTTTATGAAAGTTCAAGTCAGATTCCAAAGTTCCTGGCTGAAAATAGAGAAAGTTGATTTGTAACACTCGGTTATGTTTCCCAATATGGTCAGATAGTTCCCCAGGCTGTACAGAAAACTGTTACCTGACTTTATCAGGAATCCACAAACATCACTTATCAGGCAATATTTTCTGAATTAAACTGGTTTATGTTCCCAGTTCTGCTGGAGCCACCTTATCCTTAGATCTGGGAAAACTTAGCCTAGGTTTTGCAACTAAAGGGTGACTTCTCTGGAAATACTTGCTGTGTTATACTGGGTAGACTAGAGAAACAAATTCACGGTCATTCAAATATGTGCAAGAAAGAGATTTACATCAATGACTAATAGATAACAAGAAAACATTTTATCCCAATCCAGATCAGCTCTAAACATCCGATATTAGCCCATATATCTGATAGTAGTCCAAAATTTCCCCTTCAGACTCACACAGCACATGGAATGATGACGAATGCAGGAAGACCGCAGGCCAGTGGGTGAAAAGTTTTGTGTATCCAATGGTGGTAGAAGCATTTAGTGCTGGCATGGGTCTCGTGTGGCTCTTCTAGCTCTCCAAGTTACTCAAGAGCAGGAAGGTGAAGCAGAAAGAGAGGGTAGCCCAGCTCCAGGGAAAAAGAGTAGAAATTCCCAGAATCTACATGAGAAGGTCATGCCCACCAGGAGGCATCATCAAGCTGTGATCTGATTGACAGGCTACCCTCTACCCCTAGACTTATTTCCCAAGTTGAAATGAAACTATGTAGCTACTACACCTGTTTTCATGTGAGGTTTCCTGTTTCTGTGGATAAATCATTAACTTCCCTTTCCCCAACCTCCACCATAAAAACCTCATTGTCATCGAGTCAATGCAGACTCACATAGATACTATAGGACAAGGGGGAACTTCCCTGGTGAGTTTCCAAGAATGAAAACGTTTGCTGGAGTAGAACGCTCATTCTTTCTCCTGTGGTGTTATAGGTGGTTCCAAACTGCTAGTCTTAAAGTTAGCAGCCCAACTTCTACCCTCTTCACAAACAGGGGTTTGTTCATTCATTGTAGAGTCACCCACAATAGCATGCAACTAGAGTCCAAACGGTTTCTTAGTTATACAAGCCACTTTCCAGTGGGTTGCTCACCAAAAATTAGTGATTGATCAGCAGAACGGGATGTGCATAGCCACTGCTACCAAGTGCTCCAAAAGTAATCCCTTTAGAAAATCCTGGAGAGAGTGGGAGAAAAATGGGGACCCAAACTCAGACTCACAAAAAAGATCCTCAAGGAATTGCTTTTGGTCACTTTCATGTCCAGAACTGAACTCACCCCCTGCTAGGCTAACCAGTCATGTAAGTAAGATCAAGGACAGGATTTAGCTCAGGGGGAAGAATGGAAACAGGAGAGTCTTGGACAAAGAGGACAGTGTGTTGTTGTTGTTAGTTGCCCTCAAGTAGGTTCCAGCTCACAGAGAACCTAGGTACAATCGGATGAAACACTCCCAAGTCCTGCTCCATCTCACGGTGGATTTTATGTTTGAGCCCATTGCTGCAGCCAATGATCCACACAAGGCTCTTCCTCTTTTCATTTGCCTTTTACTTTACCAGGCATGATATCATTTTCCCAAGATGGATCTCTCCTGATAACATATTCAAAGTACATGAGACAACATGTCACCATCCTGATTTCTGAGGATCATTAGCATGTGTGGTCAATGCTATTGTTAGTCTTGTTAATTCCTGTACAAATCTGCTTGAAACAATGGATGACTACATGAATTGTGATAAGAGGTGTAAGGGCCCCCAATAAAATATTTAATAAAATAAATAAAATTCCATGAGACACTTCTAGCCTAATTGTAAGATTTTTAAAGGTGCAGATTCTGGCAGTTATGAATAAATACCATTTTATTGTATTGTTATTTAAGTTCAAGTTATTTGGGAACTGAGTCAGACAACATATTAAATGTTGTCTGCCTCAGTTCTTAATATTAAAAAAAATTTTCTTGTAGCTCCATTATCAATATTGGTCTACATTTTCTTGAAGTATCATTATCTGACCCTGGTATCAGAATATTACTGGACTCATAGAATGTGTTATTAATTGTTGTCTCTCAACCATTGTTATGTTTGTACCCAATTAACTTGAACTTAAATAACAATACAGTAAAATGCCATGTTGTTAGAACAAAGTGATCTGGTGTTGAGGGCGGGCTGGAGCAGAAGCCCATAGTCCATCCACTTCCTCAATGTATGGCCATACAATTATATGTACATAAGTCAATATCTCTATTTTATGAATTAATATATTTATATATGTACACCCTTATGTTTATACCTCTATCCATAGTTTTGCTTCCTAGATCTTTTCTGTATTTTGTTTTACATTCCCCCTGTTCTACCATCACACTCACGCCTTTTCTGCCTCTTAGTAATGCCTCTTAGCTAAATTGCTATTGCTCCAACACCCCCAGAATCTCTAAGTCCTCCTCATTATTGATTTAATTTCCTAATTGTTCCTCTACCTATGGAATTGTTTGATAAGCACTCCCTTCCCCCACACTCCAGAACCAAGGCCCTCCAAAACCATTGCCTATATGGGTAGGCAAAACAACAAAAGCCGAAACAAAACAGAAAGAATAGATTGAATTTTAAAGGGTGGAAAAACTAGCAAAAAACAAACAAACCCAACCCTAAAAACATACATAATCCCAGATCTGTCTGCTGACCTTTATGACTCTCTCCCCGCCGGTCCTGGGGAGTTTAGGGAACTTCTCCTCCTAGCCTGAAGTCTACTTTTGTGGCTCCTCAGGGGCTTTATGGCTTGGCTTGGCTCCCATTGCTGACCTGTTCTGTTCCCTTATTGGTCCACCCCACTGTGGAGGGAGGTGGGGGTCAGACCAGGCTCACTCCACACCATGTATCCCCAGTATGGTCCTCTGACGATGTACTCTCCAGCCAGTGGACATCATTTCTCAAGCTGATGTTCGCCTTACTGTCTTGTCTGTGTGCCCAGGCAGATTTTTGCAAATAATGGTGATAAAAAAATTACCATTCATTGTTAATCCCATTCATTCTATTTATCTCCAAATAAGACACACATAATTAAGGAGACATAATTAAGCTAAACAATCTTTATAATTAATTAATTTGCTTTCATTGGTAATTATGCCCTGGGGTGATGCTGTAGTGCCCTCTTAGTATTCAAAAATTACAAACATGAAAAAATTTAACCAGTCTACACTGAAAGGAGGAAGAGATAGAGAGAGGTGAGAGAGAGAGAGATCATTTATAATATTTAAGGGTGGTTATGGTTGAACAATGAACAATGAAGTTTGACAAGAGTTTATTTACTGTTGAAAAAACCTTGTTTGATAAATGAGATTAACTGGAAAAAAAGTGTCACCAAGTATTACATTTTATAAATGCAACGAACACGCAGATCACGATGCTAAGCTCTGGGTTTTTGGGTGAGCTCTTATTGTAAGTTAAATATTGTACATGGTCTCTTACTTCACTTGGCTTTTGAATTCTCTCTGCGTACATTTTAGGTTCTTGTTTGCTAATATTTTCATGTGTTCACCTGTGTGCATGTGTGTCTGTGTGTGCAAGGCGTTCCCAGAGGTGCCAAGTGTTTCCTAAGAACACCTCCCACAGCAACTTCACCCAATCCAACCCGGGTTTATTCTGCCTTCATCTGGAACAGTAGTTCTCAACCTGTGGGTCGCGACCCCTTTAGGGGTGGAACGACCATTTCACATGTTTCTCCTGATGCATAACAGTAGCAAAATGATAGTTATGAAGTAGCAATGAAAATAATTTTATGAGGGATCAGTTTTCAGGCATCAAAGGACAAAAAATCATATCATTGGCTTCACACCTCCATGACACCATCGCCGAAGACAAACAGGTGCATAAGCAAATGTGGTGAAGAAAGCTGATGGTGCCCGCTATCAAAAGAGATAGTGTCTGGGGTCTTAAAGGCTTGAAGGTGAACAAGCGGCCATCTGGCTCAGAAGCAACAAAGCCCACGTGGAAGAAGCACACCAACCTGTGTGATCACGAGATGCCAAAGGGACCAGGTATAAGGCAGGCATCATCCAATATATCATAGTGAATGAAGGGGGAAGTGCAGAGTGGAGACCCAAAGCCCATTTGTTGGCCACTGGAGATCCCCTCACAGAGGGGTTTAGGGGTGGAGATGAGTCAGTCAGGGTGTGATATGGTACCGATGAAGAATACAGCTTTCCCCCAGTTCCTGGATGCTTCCTCCCCCAAACTACCATGATCCGAATTCTACCTTGCAAGACTGGATAGAGCAGAGGTTGTACACTGGTGCATATAGAAGTTGGAGGCACAGGGAATCCAGGGTGGATGATACCTTCAGGACCGGGGTGTGAGGGGCAATACTGGGAGAGTAGAGGGTGAGTGGGTTGGAAAGGGGGAACCGATTATAAGGATCTACATGTGACCTCCTCCCTGGGAGACGGACAGCAGAGAAAGGGGGGAAGGGAGAAATAGGACAGGGCAAGATATGACAAAATAATAATCTATAAATTATCAAGGGCTCATGAGGGAGGGGAGTGGGGAGGGAGGGGGAAAAAAAGGACCTGATACAAAGGGCTTAAGTGGAGAGCAAATGCTTTGAAAATGATTAGGGCAAAGATTGTAACGATGTGCTTTATACAATTGATGTATGTGTATGTATGGATTGTGATAAGAGTTGTATGGGCCCCTAATAAAATGTTAAAAAGAACAGAATTTTATGTTTGGGCATCACCACAATATGAGACACTGTATTAAAGAGTCGTGGCCTTAGGAAGGTTGAGAACCCCTGATTTTCTGGACTCACCAAAGGCTGGAGATTCCAATAAGGAAGGCTCCTGGAGTATAAATTACATCGATTTATTAATGATGCTGAAGTATTACAGGTGATTACCGTTTAATCCGTCCCTCGCCTTCCCTCCTTTATTTCCAGCTCCTGCTCAGGATCAGGACTAGTGCCTGGATGGACCTTATTTTAATTCAGGGTGCTTGTTGGGTCTCAAGTGGGTGTCTTTTTGTTCAAAACCTGAAATATCATTATTCTTATTCTGTACCCCTGGTGACTTAAATTTTCACTCACTTCTCTGTTATGTATTTATCCTTGAACTCCTGACTAGTTTTGCCCTAATGTTGCATGTGCTCTGGCAAACCAAGGGACTGTCATCTCAGTCTTGCATCAGTTAGAAGTTACAAAGTTGAAACTATTCTTTTCTGGGGCCCACATTCCCCAGTTGGAAACCTCCTCCCTGAGGCCCTATGCCACTTGGATCTCTTTATTTACACTGAGATTGGCCCTAGTTATCAAAACCTGAGATGTGTTGTTTGTAGGAGTGCTGGTGTTGGTGATGGCAGTGGCCCAAAGAAAACCCCTGAAGACTTTGAGGAGGTTGATATGGAAGTGTTGAAGTGGAAAGAAAAGATGTTTGGAGACTGTGGGTGATGACGATACCCTGGTGTCCACCTGATGTTTCAACAAATGATAGTCTGTCCACTCTCTAGGGCACAGGACATACAGGAGCCCAAGGCAGGGCAGAGACGTTGAGGGGCTGGAGGGAGAAAACACTGAGCTCAGAAATACTTCGTTTTCCTTTGATCTTTAATACACACCACTTAGGTCAAGTGCTCTCTCTCTGTAGACTAACATGCATATGAGTTCAAACAAAGAGCTACCCTAGCATGGGCTCAGGAGGAAAAAGGTTGTCTGGTCTCTATTACTATCTGTTTATAAGGACAGGGCTCCCTCACATGCAATCATTCTTCAGGCACTAGGGTAAATTTCACCCTTGGGCGGGAAAGCTATCAGTTCTCTACAGACAGGGCTCTAGGTCTCTTGGGAAAGCAGAGCTGTGGTCTAAAGATGCTATTTCTGTGTGTTCTCCTGTGCCTGGTAACAGTTCCCAAAGTGGAGATTCAGATATCTGCCCTGGGTCTTTGGGAATTGTTGTGAATTCACGTGACTGACGTGGACCATCTGTTTTTTCTGCAGGCGTCTTGTCCCAGGTGAAGCTTCAGGAGTCGAGTCCAGTACTGGTGAAGCCCTCCCAGAAGCTGTCACTCACCTGCACTGTCTTTGGTTTCTCCATCACAAGCAGTGGTTACTGCTGGCACTGGATCCGCCGGCCCTCAGTGAAGGGTCTGCAGTGGATGGGACTCATATGCTATAATGGCGGTACAAATTATGACCCATCCCTCCAAAGCCGGCTCTCCATCACTAGAGACACATCTAAGAATCAGTTCTCCCTGCAGCTGAGCTCGGTGACTGCTGAGGACACAGCTGTGTATTACTTTAAGTGCAAGGGAAACACAGTGAGGGGAAGTCAGTGTGAGCCCAGACACAAACTTCCCTGCAAGGAAGACACTGGGCAGCAGGGGGCACACAGGACTCACTGAGCACACATCCCCAGCACTAGACAGGCAGAGATGGATGACAAGGAGGACTCAGGGTTCCTTCCCTCTTTCATCTCTCAGCATGTCCACGGACAGTTTTTGTTTTTCTTTTTAAATCATTTTCCTGGGGGCTCGTACAATTCTTATCATAATCCACACATACATCCATTGTGTCAAGAACATATGTACATGTGTTGCCATCATCATTCTCACATTTGCCTTCGACTTGAGCCCTTAGTATCTGCTGTTCATTTTCCCCTCCCTCCCCACTCTCCCTACCTCATTAACCCTTCATCATTCATAAATTATTGTTATTATTTTGTCATACATTACACTGTCTGACATCTCTCCCCACCATTTTCTCTGCTGTCAATCCCCCAGGGAGGAGGCTATACCTAGATTCTTGTAATCAGTTCCCCCTTTCTACCCCACATTCTCTCCACCCTTCAGGAATCACCACTCTCACCACTGGTCCAGAAGGTGTCATCTGTCCTGAATTCCCTGTGTTTCCAGTTGCTATCTGTGCCTATGCACATCCTCTCATCTAGTCAGATTTGTAATGTAGAATTTATTACTCTCTAAATTTTCTCCTCACTGCCAACTTGAAAGGAGGAACTAGCATTGTCTGTTCACAGTACAAATATTAAAGTTACTCTAATATTTCATTGCCTTCCTTTAGAAACCAGTTTCCTTCTTGAAAAACAGGTTATCATGGTAATTCTCACCCTATCCATGACTCAAAACCTTTGACAATAAAATACAGGCATGCCAGATTCATGCATGCAATGCATGATTTCAAATGTACTCAGTGACCTACTATCGCCCAGGGTCAGGTCTGTGAAGGTTTCCTTCTGTTTTGCTCCCTGTGCACTGTTGTCAGTGAATCGTGCAGTGAATGACTAATGATCTCTATATCTGAGAAAACAATTGTGGTGACTTCTGGGGCTAAATTTGTGACATGTCCTTCGTGATGCTTGCTACCCATTGTCTCCCTGTATGCAGAAACAAGGGTTCCAAACAGAGAGACTCCTGACACTGGGAACAGGTGAACTGGAATGACCTGTCTGGTGGGCGGAGTCATTATTAAGATCACTCATTGGAGTCACAATAAAGGGAGCACTCATTGGAAGGACAGCTTTGATTCCAAAGGATAGTAAATATGTCACAAGGGGAGGAAATTGCAAACTAATTTCTCAAAATGTTCTTTAGGCCATTTTCAGCAGATGCCAGGCAATGAAGTCGTGATGATTTCCTCTCAGAAGCTGTGGTTTCCCCACCTTGTCAGCACCTTTCTAGGGATACCGTGCACAGTGACTCTTGGGAAACTTCCTGCATTGGCACTTGCCTTCTCTTCATTGGAATGGGCTTTGTCTGTCTGTCACCAGAGATCCAAAGGCAGACTTCAGAATAATAAGTATAGATGAGATCTCAGTTTACACTCCAGGAAACTAACTAGGGCCATTTGTTGTCAAAGTTAGAAATAGTTAATGCAAAAAAAATATTCTCATGCTGAGTGGAAATTTTCTTCACACCCTCTGATGTATCTTGAATCTTTTCATCCTAATAAATACTCAAAAATGCATATTTATTCAATAAATTTCCCTTAGAATGATCTAGAAAATATTTTCTATGCCAATATTATTGTCTGGAATCATATAATTATTAACAAAATTCTCAAGTAATATGGAAAGGATGAAGAAGAAGAAAAGATAAAGCTAATCCATAAGAAAAACAAGAACAAAGCATGGAGTCTTACAAAATAATAATGAAAAAAATTAACAGAAACTTAAAAAAATGAACTCAGGGCACAAAATTTGAGGGGAAAAACTCAATAACTCCACAAAGGGGGAAAAAAAACCCAGAAATGCAATGCATTATGACAGCAATAAATGCATACACATCAATAATGACATGGAATGTAAAAGGACTCAATGCACCTCTCAAGAGGCAGTGAAAAGCATAAATCTGCTTGATCCATAAATCTGCTGCACCGCGACGGCTTCATCTCCGATTGTGTCCCCGCCGACCGCACTGCCATCTGCATCTCGTGTTCTCCCCGCAGCCCGGATACATAGTATGACCAATAGGTGTTCCATATCTCAGCTATTTTCTATGGAAAACCAAAGAGATCAGATCCTGATCGCCACTGTTGGCTTTGAAGAACGGGACGTCTTTAGAGAAGCTTGATCTTCGGAGGCCTCATCTTGAGACCTTACAAGTCCGGATTCCGGCAGAGTTCCTCTATCTCATCTTGTTGCTGATTGAAGGTGCCCTCCCCTTCTCCACCCGTCTTCATTACTGGGAGGTAGCAGGAAGTCAGCATCATGGTTGGGTCCAAGGCTACCGATGTGCCCCCGACCGCCACGGTGAAGTTCCTGGGGGCTGGCACAGCCGCCTGCATCGCGGATCTCATCACCTTCCCCCTGGATACCGCTAAAGTCCGGCTGCAGATCCAAGGAGAAAGCCAAGGGCCATTGCGGGCCATAGCCAGCGCTCAGTACCCGGCGTGCTGGGCACCACCCTGACCATGGTGCGCACAGAGGGCCCCCGCAACCTCTACAACGGGCTGGTCGCCGGCCTCCAGCGCCAGATGAGCTTCGCCTCTGTTCGCATCGGCCTTTATGACTCCGTCAAGCAGTTCTACACCAAGGGCTCTGAGCATGCCGGCATCGGTAGCCGCCTCCTGGCAGGCAGCACCACTGGTGCCCTGGCTGTGGTGGTGGCCCAGCCCACAGATGTGGTGAAGGTCTGGTTCCAAGGTCAGGCCCCGGCTGGAGGTAGCCCAAGATACCAGAGCACTGTGGATGCCTACAAGATCATTGCTCGGGAGGAAGGGTTTCAGGGACTCTGGAAAGGGACCTCACCCAATGTGGCTCGGAATGCCATTGTCAACTGTGCTGAACTGGTGACCTATGACCTCATCAAAGATTCCCTCCTGAAGGCCAACCTCATGACGGATGACCTCCCTTGCCATTTCATTTCCGCCTTCGGGGCCGGCTTCTGCACCACCGTTATCGCCTCCCCGTCAACGTGGTCAAGACAAGATATATGAACTCTGCCCTGGGCCAGTACAGCAGCGCTGGCAACTGCGCCCTTACCATGTTCCAGAAGGAGGGGCCCCGGGCCTTCTACAAAGGGGTCATGCCCTCCTTTCTCCGCCTGGGTTCCTGGAACGTGGTGATGTTCGTCACCTACGAGCAGCTGAAGCGGGCCCTCATGGCTGCCTACACTTCCCAGGAGGCTCCCCTTTGAGCCTCTCCTGCTGCTGACCGGACGGAGCACCTCTGGTTTGTACATCAGCCCCAGCCAGGCCCTGCTTTTTGTCTCCTCCTTGCCTTCCCTTTGTCTCTCTTCCTACTCCATCCCCTTGTCACCCCTCCCTCCTTCCCCACCTCTCCTCGCTCTCTCTGCCGCCTCTTCTCATAGCCCCTCCGTCCTGAAGGAGTTGATCCCATCCTGGCACCAGCTAGGACGCCATGCCCCAGTCCCTTGATAAGCTCAGTCTGAGTCTTTGCCCTGCCCCCACAACCCAGCCAGCATGCCACCCATAAAGCAAGCTCAACTGTGAAAAAAAAAAGAAACACAATTAAGACATAAAGACAAATATAATCTAAAAATCAAAGGTAGAAGAAAATATATCAAGAAAATGGAAATTAAAAAAGCAAGGGTAGCAATATTAATCAATTACAATTTTAAAATGTGTTACTGGCTATACAAATTAATAATAAAATAGGACCAAATCTTTAATGAGAGACAAATAAGGGCATTATATGATAAAAGGAACAAAAGAGCAAGATGAAAAATAGTAATAAGTATATATTAATTTAGTGGCAGACCCTCAAAATATATTAATCAAGCTCTTATAGACTTAAAGATAGAACTACATAATTTTACAGTAATAGAGTTAAATACATCCACACTGGGTTTGACAGAACAACACTAAATATCAACTGGATAATAAATCAATACAGTAACAGAAGAACTAAATACCACAATTACTGACCTCTTAGACATGTAGGAAACATACTATCTGGGAAAACGTCAATGTACCTTCTTCTCATGTTCATATGTACCATTCTTCAGAATAAACCATACGTTAGGCTACAATGCTAGCTTTAATACATTTTTAAAAATTGTGATATTACAAATAAATTTTACTTCACCGCATTATTAAATTATATATGAACAATAGGAAGATAAAAGAATAAAATCTAACATGGAAAATGAGCAATTGTGTGCATTAAATTACTTGGAAATGGTAGGGATTAAGATTTTAAATTCCTTACAAAAACAAAAATAAGCATACCAAAAGCTTTAGTATACTTCAGAAGCAATACTAAGAACACACGTTATGAACAATATATGAAGATATCAAAAAATAAAGCAAAAGTCAGCATGGTAACACAAACCTTCAACAATTAGAACAAAAAAGAGCTAAGTAAAACATCAGTCACCAGAAGACAATAAATATTAAAGAATAGAGCAGAAATAAATGAAAAGGTGAAGATAAACAAGCGGCCATCTAGCTCAGAAGCAACAAAGTCCACATGGAAGAACACACCAGCCTGTGTGATCAAGTGGTCCCAAAGGGATCAGTTACCAGGCATCAAAGAACAAAAAATCATATCATTGACTGCACACCTCCATGATAGGATCGCTGAAGACAAATGGGTGCATAAGCAAATGTGGTGAAGAAAGCTGATGGTGCCCGGCTATCAAAAGAGATAGTGTCTGGGGTCTTAAAGGCTTGAAGGTGAACAAGCGGCCATCTAGCTCAGAAGCAAAAAAGCCCACATGGAAGAAGCACAACGGCCAGTGCGATCACGAGGTGCCAAAGGGACCAGGTATAAGGCATCATGCAAAAAAAAAAAAAAGATGTAAGTGTGTGTATGTATGTGTATATCTGTGTATATGTATATATGTATATGTATATATGTATATATATACCATATTAAATGAAAGGGGAAGTGCAGAGTGGAGACCCAAGGCCCAAGTGTCGGCCAATGGAGATCCCCTCATAGAGGGGTTTAGGAGAGGAGATGGGTTAATTAGGGTGCGAGGTAGTACCGATGAAGAGCACATCTTTCCCCCATATCCTGGATGCTTCCTCCCCCCAACTACCATGATCCGAATTCTACCTTGCAGGGCTGGATAGGACAGAGGCTGTACACTGGTACATATGAGGGCTGGAGGTACAGGGAATCCAGGGTGGATGATACCTTCAGGACCAAGGGTGTGAGGGATGATGCTGGGAGAGTGGAGGGTGAGTGGGTTGGAAAGGGGGAACTGATTACAAGGATCCACATGTGACCTCTTCCCTGGGAGAGGGACAGCAGAGAAGGGGGGAAGGGAGACTCCGGATAGGACAAGATATGACAAAATAACGATGTATAAATTACCAAGGGCACATGAGGGAGGGGGGAAAGGGGAGGGAGGGGAAAAAAAAGAGGACCTGATGCAAGGGGCTTAAGTGGAGAGCAAATGCCTTGAGAATGATTGGGGCAGGGAATGTATGGATGTGCTTTATACAATTGATGTATGTATATGTATGGATGGTGATAAGAGTTGTATGAGTCCCTAATAAAATGTAAAAAAAGAAAAGAGGAAAAAAAAATGATTAAGGCAAAGACTGTACAGATGTGTTTTATACAATTGATGTATGTATATCTATGAACTGTGACAAGAATTGTATGAGCCCCAATAAATTGTTAAAAAAAAAACAATAAAGAGATCTTTTGCAGCAAAAAAAAAAGAAGAAATAAATGAAAAGGAAACAGGGAAATAATCAATAAGACAAGTTAATTCTTTAAAAATATTAACAAAGTTTGACAAACTACTGGTAAATTTATTAAACTAAAAGGAATAAGAAAAGCAAATATAAAGAATAAGAAATGAAAAGGCCAATATCACAACAGAACCAAAACTATGAAGATCACAACAGTGAATTTGAAAATTTAGAATAAGTGGACATATTTCTAGAAAAACACTACCTATCTTTATTTTTAAAAAATCATTTGCGGGGGTGGGGTGGGGCTCGTACAACTCTTGTCACAAACCATACATCCATCCATCCATTGTGTCAAGCACATTTGTACATTTGTTGCCATCATCATTCTCAAAACATTTGCTTTCTACTTGAGCCCTTAGTATCACCTTCTCATTTTCCCCTCCCTCCCACTTCTGCCTCACTCATGAACCCTTGATAATTTATAAATTATTATTATTTTGTCATATCTCACACTGTCTGATGTTGCCCTTCACCCACTTTTCTCTTGTTCATCCCCTAGGGAGGAGGTTATATATAGATCCTTGAAATCGGTTCCCCCTTTACATCCCCAAATTCCCTCAACCCTCCCAGTATCGCCACTCACTCCACTGTTCCTGAAGGGATCTTCTGAACTGGATTCCATGCGTTTCCAGTTCCTGTCTGTACCAGTGTACATTATCTGGTCGGGATGGATTTGTAAGGTAGAATTGGGATCATGATAGTGGTGGGGGGAGGAAGTATTTAAGAACTAGAGGAAAGTTTTGTGTTCCATATTTGCTACACTGCACCCTGCACTCTTTTTCTCCCCAAGACCCTTCTGTAGGGGCATGTCCAGTTGCCTAGAGATGGGCTTTGGCTCCCAAATCTGTACTTCCCCTCATTCACAGTGATATGAATTTTTGTTCTTTGATGCCTGGTCCCTGATCCTTTGACACCTCGTGATCACACAGTCTAGTGGGCTTCTTCCATGTGGGCTTTGTTGCTTCTGAGCTAGATGACTGCTTGTTTACTTTCAAGCCTTTAAGAAACCAGACGCTATATCTTTTGATAGCTGGGCGCCATCAGCTTTCTTCACCACATTTGATTATGCACCCATATGTCTTCAGTGATAGTATTAGGAAGGTGAGCATTATGGAATGCTAGTTTAATAGAACAAAGTGTTCTTGCACTGAGGGAGTACTTGAGTGGAGGTTCAATGTCAATTGGCTACCTTAATATAAACTTATAAATATATGGACATAGATTTATTCCCCCATCATCATATATAAATATATTTACATATGTACATGCCTGCATTGTGACCTCTATAAATGTCCTTTGCCTCCTAGTTCTTTCCATTATTTCCTTTTACTTTCCTCTTGTCCCACTATCATGCTCAGCCTCCATTTTGGATTCAGTAATCCTACTCAGTTACATTGTCCTTGATCAATCCCTATCAGGCGTCTCACATGCTTCTTGCCACTGATTTTGGATCCCTTCTTGTACCCTTGTCCCCAGGTTTATTAACACCATTTCCTTTCCCCAACCTCCCCCTCTCCTATGACCCCCCCTCCCCCAGGACCATCAGTCACGTTGTTTTCTCCTCCAGATTGTTTATCTAGCCTATCTTACCTAGATAGACCTGCAGAGATAATAATACGCACACAAAATAGGACAGAGCAAGACAAAGTGACAAAAGAAAACAAAACAGCAGCAAAAACAAAACAAAGACATAATAGTTCAAGGTCTGTTTGATGACGTTTAGGAGTGTTTTCCAGTGGAGTTTGATGGGGTGCCACGGCCTGGCCCCAAAGTCTATTTTTGGTACTCCTTTGGGACTTCCTTGCTCTGTACTCTTGCTGTTCTATTGCCCGGCCTTAGTGTTTTGCCTTGTTGTGGTGGGGTCAGATCGGGTGCCACTCCCACACTGTATCTCCAGTGCTGTCCCCTGTAGGGCTTTGGGTTCGTGAGGGTTTTCATGTCTCCTAGTGGGGCCGGCCATATGGTTCTCTCTGTGCATTGACTACTCTGAGCAAGGATATCAGTCCTCAAGGCTTGGTGGGTCAGGATGTGCTCCTCACCCTTCATTGCTCCCATGTGCTTTGATCAGACATATCCCTCTCTCTGACCTGTAGCTTCTGTGCTATCTTCTGAAGTAAATTCTTCTGGGGGGAGCAGTGGCTTTCCATGTAGTTGGGATTGGGCCTGGGCCCTGAACACTATCTATCTAAGTTTAAAAAGTCTGATGTCCAAGATGTCAACTGAAAATTAAAAAAGAAGAAATAGATCATATGCTATAAAAAATGTTCAAACTGTAAAAATGGTAGACCTCTATGACTGCACTGGAAAACAGTAATCATTGGTTGCTAGATTAATTTGACTCAAACATGCCCTAAATATGAATACACATATACATGTGAATATGTATGGAAGTACAGATATTAATATCAATACAAATAAGAACATGAATATTAGTGTAAATATAATTGAAAATATAAACATGAATAACAATTTGAGTGTGAATATGAATATGCATGTCAATGTAAATATGAATCTAAATCTAAATACACATATGAATCTAAACATATATGTGAACATAAATATGAATATAAATATGAAAATTACTGTGAATATCAATATAAGTAAATATATGTTAAAGTGAATAAATAAAGACAAATATCATTATATAAAATAAAAATATTTCATGATATGATCGCTGAGGACAAATGGGTGCATAAGCAAATGTGGTGAAGAAAGCTGATGGTGCCCAGCTATCAAAAGAGATAGTGTCTGAGGTCTTAAAAGCTTGAAGGTAAACACGTGGCCATCTAGCTCACAAGCAACAAAGCCAACATGGAAGAAGCACACCAGCCTGTGCGATCACGAGGTGTCGAAGGGATCAGGTATAAGGCATCATCAGGGGGAAAAAATCATACCATAGTGAATGAAGGGGGAAGTGCAGAGTGGAGACCCAAAGCCCATTTGTCGGACACTGGAGATCCCCTTGCAGAGGGGTCTAGGGGAGGAGATGAGTCCATCAGGGTGGGATGTAGCACCGATGAAGAATACAGCTTTCCTCCAGTTCCTAAATGCTTCCTCCCCCCCAACTATTATGATCTGAATTCTACCTTGCAAGTCTGGATAGAGCAGAGTATGAACACTGGTGCAGATAGGAGCTGGCGGCACAGGGAATCAAGGGCAGTTGAAACCTTCAGGACCAGGGATGTGAGGGGCGATACTGGGAGGATTGAGGGTGAGTGGGTTGGAAAGAGGGAACCGATTACAAAGATCTACATGTGACCTCCTCCCTGGGGGATGACAACAGAAAACGAGGTGAAGGGAGACATAGGACAGGGCAAGATATGACAAAATAATAATTTATAAATTATCAATGGCTCACGAAGGAGGGGAGAGGGGGAAGCGGGGAGGAAGGGGGAAAAAAGGACCTGATGCAAAGGGCTTAAGTGGAGAGCAAATGCATTGAAAATGATGAGGGCAACGAATGTACAGATGTGCTTTACACAATTGATGTGTGTATGGATTTTGATAAGAGTTGTATGAGTCCCTAATAAAATGTTTTTAAAATATTTCAATATATTTGTAATATATTATTTGAATATATGCTCAATATATTCAAAGTATGAGTATATATGTAAAAAGAAATATAAGTATATCTGCCACTTTGAGGGTCCCTTGTACATGTACACCAGATTTATTACTGATAAAAAACAGAAATCTTAAAAAAAAAGCTATTTCCTGACAGTGTATTTTAATGTAATTTAATGTTCAAGTCAGTGTTTTCCTTTTCGAACATTTTTTGAGAACTCCAATCACGTTCTTTTAAATACCCTTTGCATTTGGGGAACAAAAATAAGACTGAAGGAGAATATCAGGGATGCCGAGTCGATAAAGTAAGGTTTCCTTACTTGCAGTCACTGATACTTTCAATATCTTCCCCCAAACCATAATTTTGGTCATCGACTTTTCAGCAGTCGTCCCTACCCATTGTACAGATATCACAGGCATTTTAGGCAATTGATCCTCAAAGTGACATCACACTACCCTGTAATACAGGTTCCCTGAAGCAGATGTTTATAAAAAGGCTGCATGGTGCAGTGGACTAAGTATTAAGTTACTAACCACAGGTTATGGGTTCAAACCCAGCATCCACTCCTTGAGTCAAAGATTAAATTATGTGTGTCATAATATTGAGAGCCCTGGAAACCTTCTTGGTCTTTCACTTGCCTGCATCCCACTTGCTTCAGGAACCAGCTCTTGGGGAAACCTTCCTGTGGAGTTGTGATCCATGAGTTTAGCAAGCTGTTCCCTGTTCCCATATTGTATACCATTCACAGTGACACTCATATACAAATACCTGGCATCTTTAAATGCAGCTTCTCCACCAGGGGACTCCAGAACCTTCTTAGCCAGGGTGAGCTTTCAGAGGCACCTTTATCAAAATTATTGGAAATAAACTTCCATGGGACTTTTGGTAGTTTTTAAAAAAATGTTAACATTCCCAGTGGTAAAGACTCTAAATGTCTATAATAAAGGTCTTTAGGCTAAAATACATGAGAGTTCACCTTTACAGTGAACTTTGAAACAAATGGCAGAACGCTGTTCAAGGATACAGAACAAAGGGCAAAAGACAGGTAGCTGTTTCCCACACTGCTTCAAGAGGAACCATCTGAGCAAAAACCAGGATCACTCAAGAAAAAGGTAAAGGTGCACTAAGAGCATCAGTGAAAAAGTAGGTCCAGGGAGCAGTGGAATGCCTACTGAAATGCTTCAACAAGCAGATGAGGCACTGGAAGCACTCACTCACCTTTGCCATGTAATATTTAACACAGCTGTGTGGCCAACTGACTAGAAGTGATTACACACACACACACACACACACACGCACAATGTCATGTCAAATTGAAGATATAGAAATGAAGAGGTGGATTTTGGAAGCCTGATGTTAGCTCCTAGTGGGTGTGGCCTTATCACAAGGATCATCCTGGGAACTTCCTCTCTCTGTTTTCACCTTCTTGTTGAGGGGCCACTGGGAGACCTGCCAAAGCCCTGGAGATGCGTCCACCACAGAACTCTTCACCCACAAGGCTGTGCTTCCTGCACTCTGCATCGTTGCTTGTGGCTGTGTGAGTTTGACGAGGGATTCCTGGACTAGTACTGGACTAATGGACTTGATCTGGACTGGGATGTTTGTTTGATATACAATCACTCCTTGATATAAAGCTCTTTCTTATACCTATAGGAGTGTCATTACATTTTTTTTCTAGTCACCCTGGCCTAACACATATACACACATGTACACAGACTGAGTGAAACAATTCTTCACACAGACACAAATCTTGGAATGACAGCTACAAACGGTGAAAACAATTTGCTTTAACTAAGATCTTTTTTTCAGGGCTTTCAGTGCTAGGGCCCTAAATATCGATGAGACCGGCCATGTATACAGGTGCCAGATCTTAACAAGTAGGGACAGAAATGACACTAAGGAAAAAATTAGGCCTTTGACTTAGCTAGCACCCATGACAACTCATGCCTACACACAGTCACAGGAGAATCAGTGAGACAAGATAGAGGGGGTTAACCTGGGTCAGGGCTATGGAGAAGTTCTTGCAAAGTTACAGCTAAACAAAGTATAAAATTACCCTAACTAGTTTATATTTCTACCATAAAATAATAGCAGTTTGACACTTTAAGTTCAGACTCAGCTAAACTCAGCTTCTATCTCCACATAGTCAGCCTCTACTGAGTTATTTCTGGTCCCTGACTTGCAATGTAAAGCAATGTAAGGAGTGTCAGACAGAGTGAGGTTGCTGAGAGCACCCTGGCCAGTGCAGGGAGACACAGTTAAGAACACACTCCCTGGTTATGTCCTAGATGGATATTGGGGAGCTAGAGTCCTATGCTCTTAAGTCATACTTGGACATCAGAGATTTCTGCCCCAATTTTGTAAGCTATTCAGTTTGGCAGTAGTGTACCTCTCCCAGTCAGGGTCCTTTCCCTGCTCCTGTAGTCCCACATGTGATTGTGTTTAATTGATCTGCCACTAATTGTTTGTGAGTTTCTTTTGAATTCTGCGAAGGAGCTCAAAAGAACTATGTGGTCAGCATAAGGAGATGCTTTCTGCCAAAGATATAGGTCAGACCTCATTTTTGTTGTTGATGATGTGTAGTGTTTTTGTAATTACTTTCCAAAGTTGTCATACTTCAAGAAGCCTATGAGCACACCTATTTATATATAATATATATACACACTTATATATATATATAATTGTGAAATTACTCAAACTTTATAAATTGCCAAGCAATCAGAATTTTCTTGTAACTTCCCGGATCCCTCTGTATGTATACTCTCTGAAAATTTCCTTTCACATCAGTACTTTGGATCCTTAGAGATACTACTGCCACTCCCTGGATTGTTTTGTTACTCAAATAAACTCTTTAATTTTTAACAGAAACCCCAGTTTTCTCTTTGACAGGAATGATGGAAGAGGAAATGGTATGCACATTCTTTCTCAAGGCTGTCTATCAATCACTGCTACATCCTGAAAGGAAGGAAGGAAAGAAGGATGAGAGGGAGGGAAGGAGGGAGGGAAGGAGGGAGGGAAGGAGGGAGAGAGGAAGGGAGGAAAGGAAAATAAGCAACAATATATGACAATAGATTTACCATCTTAAGGAAATTTTATTTTTATTAATGTTGTAAATAATCTTTGGTGAAATTTTACCAATATTTATCACCAATAATTATTACCAATAATTTATTACCAATAAAGGAACCAAGAAGAATCAGATTCCAGAATAAGAACAATGAAGTCATTGGACATTCTGTGTGAGACCACTGCCCAAACTCCTTGGCCCTGTGTAACACTGCAAATTTCACACTTCCCCAAGGAATCTCCCCTGGGAGATGACATATTGACACAAGATTATGAAATATACATACCTTATGTATTGCCGATACTTATTCTGCATTTTACTTCCTGATACCCTCTCTTTGTTGACCCATTTCCTCTGAGAATGGGTCCTACTATCATTTAGGACTAAACCTGCTGGGCACACATGCAGAGGAAAGACATTCCCAACCTCCAGGTCACCATGAAACAGGACTTTGGCCAAGGATCCAAAATGTGCTTGAAAGACATCAGATGAAATGGAAAGACATTTAGAAGCAAGAAGTACAAAAAGCCATGTCTTTTCAATAATCACAAGCCCACCCTGTGCATATCCATGATTGTTCCTGTGAAACTGGTACATATCCATTAATCCCTAAATTTACTTACTGATCCTTATGCCTAAAAGTATAAATTAAAAAAATTCTCCTTCTCTTTTTATATTCCTTTTTTTTCAGGATCTTATCTTGAGGATTCTCCTTTTGGATCATTCCTTCCACTTTCCAAGTAAAGCTTCCCCATTTCATTGCCATCCAGCCCCTGCCTTTGTTTCTCAGCAGTAATTGGGTTGGAAACTTGGAACACATTTCCTTTTGATGAGTACATTTCTTTTTAAAAAATTTTTTATTAGTTGGTTCTTCTTTTTTAAAAAATATCATTTTATTTTGAGCTCTTACAGCTCTTATCACAATCCATACATCCATCTATTATGTCAAGCACATTTGTATATATGTTGCTGTCATTATTTTCAAAATATTTTCTTTCTACTTGAGCCCTTGGTGCAGTGTGTTTTTCAACATGACATTACATATTCATTTCCAACCCCCTTCCCCAAACTATCATTCTAACAGGGCCTGTGTAGAATACTGTTGTGTGTTTTGACACATTTTTGCTTATTTCAGGTACCTTTGAATCTGTTCCAACTGATACCAACCTTCTGCAGAACAGAGCACGGTCTGATGCTGCGCCATCATCACACTGGTTATGCTTGGTCTCATGGCTACATCTGTTGCATCAATCCATGTCATTAGGGAGGTCCCCGTTTTTCACTGACCCTCGACTTTACTGAGCATGTAGTCTTTTTATCCAGGTACTGCCCTCTCCTCATAGCATGACCAACGTGTGTGAGGTGAAGTGCTACCATCCGTATCCTTACTTCTAGGAAATTCCGTGCCTGTACTCCCTCTAAGATCAATTTATTTTTATAGTACCCCATGGTATTTTCAAAATTCTTCTCCAAAACCACCATCATTCAAAGTCCATCAAAGTATTCTCCAGCTTTCTTTACCCATCGCCCAGCTTCACTTGTATGTAATGTGAGCGAAAACTCTGACCCATGGCTGTTTTCATGGGCTCCTTCATCCTGAATGTGACATCATAATGCCCTGTAATATATTAGACACCTTAGGGAGGAGATATGAAGAGGCAAGTGACAGTTTGAGGTTATGTATCTGGTTATTAAATGAAAGCTCGATGATTTAAAATCACTAGTTAGTCCTTGCAGAAATAGGAGGTTATCAGACCCAGGGTACATTTATGAACTGTCAAACTGTACCAAGAATCCCACAGAGAAGTTCTGTTCAACCATACAGCGTCTCTATGAGGCAGAAAAGACTCAAGGAGAGAGGGTTAGGTTTTTGAGGCAAATATTTCTTTGCTTGCTTGTTGACTTGCTTGCTTGATTCAATGATTTTTTTTCCTCAGTGGAGAAAAGTTCCTGGTGTGTGAATAGCTCTCAGAGCTCACAATGAACAACAGAAAGAATAAGTGAATGAAAATGTGAAGTGTTCATATCAAAGAACACAGATACACCAGGACTCTGATTAATTTCAGCGAGCACACACTTCGATCTGGCAAGATGTGAAACTGAGCCTCTGCTTAGGCATCTGATAACCTCCATGTCTGCAAGCTGCCTTGGTCCAGCATGCGGCAGGAGCCAGTCTTGGAGAAAACTCCTTTGGAGCAGCAGGACCTATGTGCCCGTGGACTGTTCACAGTCTCCAGACCTTATCCAGCCAATGGTGTTCATAGGCAAATCACTAATGTGATTTCCTGTTTAAATGCTGTCTCCCCACCAGGGACTCAAGTGACTGCTGAATAAGGGTGACCTTGCTCCAAAATGTCTGCTTCCTTCCTCCTTCTCCTCATAGTGCTGTGTCTCCCATCAGGTCAGTGTTGGGGGAAGATGGAATCCTACAAGGCATATTCACAGAGGTAGGGTGTTTTATGTTTATTTCCTATGTCTCCAGGTGGCCTGGCGCAGGTGCAGCTTCAGGAGTCTGGTCCTCAGATGGTTAGACCTTCACAGACCATCACTCTCACCTGCACCATCACGGGGGACTCTGTTTCCAGTACCAGTGCTACTTGGGATTGGATCAGGCAGCACTCTGGAAGCGGCCTTGAATGGATGGGAAGGACTTACTACTACAGCTCAAAATGGTACAGAGAATATGCGCCATCTCTAAAAGATCGTCTAGTCATCAACCCAGACACATCCAAGAACCAGTTCTCCCTGCAGCTGAGCTCCGTGACTGCTGAGGACACGGCCATGTATTACTGTGCAAGGAGCACAGTGAGGGGAAGTCAGTGTGAGCCCAGACATAAGCCTCCCCTACAGGGAAAACACTGGGCAGCAGGGGGCGCACAGGACCCACTGAGCACAGACACCCAGCCCTAGACAGACACAGATGAAGGATAGGGAGGATTTCCTGTTGGAATCAGGTCGCCATGGAGAGTTTTTCTTTTCCTTAACCTAAATTTTCTCCTCACTGCCCCCTTGAAAGGAGGAACTAGTATTCTCTGTTTGCAGAACAAATATTAAAGTGACTCTAATATTTCATTGTCATCCTATAGAACCCACTTTCCTTCTTGAAATACAGGTTATCATGGTAATTCTCATCCTACAGGCATAGCCAGATTCATGCGTGCAGTGCATGATTTCAAATATACTGAGCTCAGTGACATACTACCGTCCAGAGGCAGGTCTGTGAGGTTTCCTCCTGCATTGCTCCCTGTGCTCTGTTGGCACCAAATGACTAGTGATCTCTTTGTCTGAGAAAATAACTGTGGTGATATCTGGGACTAAATATATGCCATGTCCTTAGTGATGTTTGCTACCCATTGTCTCCCTTTATGAGGAAACAAGTGTTCCAGGCACAGAACGACTCCGAAGAAGGCTGAACGTCCACAATTGAATGGTCATTGCCAGAAATGAAGTGGCAGCCGGATCAGACTGGGAAACTTAAGCTTCCATTAGACAATGAAGATGTGAGAATCTGGTACGTCCACAATTCACGGTTTCCTTAGATCCATGAAATTCCGTGTTGAATTTCAGTCAGAAAATGAAAACTCCAGAGCCTCTGTTCAGCAGGCCCGGGTGTAGCTCCCAGAGGCACACTGGTGCTCCTCTAGATTTTGGATAAAAATCGTTTTCACAGGAATAAGGAACCTTGATCCAGCCAGGTGGGTCTTGACAAACGAAATTGCTGCTTGTGCTGGCTATACTGACAAGCACCCAGCTGTGCTAGTCCATCACTTATTCAGCACAGGAATCTGCATCGATTGAGCCAAGACAAAGGAAAGCTCAGGGAGGCAGCACCCGTTTAGAAAAGCATTTGTACTTTGAAGAGGAGGCCAATGATGTGAAAAGACATACCCATGGCAAATAGTTTTCATCATGGGCAGAATTTCACGGAGCAATATTGCTGGGAGAGAAAAGGCATCACCTGAGGGAGGCACGCTCAACAAAACTACCTAGGGCAGGAGCCCGGTTGCCCCCAGGCACTAGGCGTGTCAGGCCTCAGCATTGTAAGGAGAGTTCACTGAAGTCCCTGAGTGAAGTTTTCTCCGCTGTCCTACGTCTACGTTCCTAAAATTTACTCTGTGGTTTCTGATGATCCTGGGTTATGAACGGCCACCATTCACCGTTCTCCTTACACTCGTGCGTCTCCATCGACCTTAAAAGAAAGGGAGGACACACAACTGCTGGCTGGTAAATTCAGCAAAGTTTGTCTCAACACAAGAGACAGCTCTGTGGTGACCCGTCTTCCATGGTAAAACATTTCCTAGCGAATAAGGTATCTTCCCATCGCAATGACAATATGAGAGAATTGCCACCGATGGATTTGCCGCTGTGCCTACAAACATCATCTTGAGGCCATACAGTAGTGAAGCACGGGAACCCAGGCGCTTCACCCTTTACCCTAGACCAGTGAAACTCAGAGAAGCACTATAGACCTGTGAGACATGACGTTGCTGGAAGCATCAGTGTACAGAGGCATGGGAACCTCGAAGGAGCTTCTTCCGTGTGAATAAAACGCAGGCTGAACTTCATAGCAGGTTCCAGATTCTCAGGAATTCCACGGGCTGTATTGCTCAGAGCTAGAACCCACTGCTTGGGGCACACTTGAACTGAAAAATCTTGCTGGACTCACGGCTTTCCCAAAGACCCAAGATTCTCAAAGTGCGAGCGTAAGGTTGACGGAAAAAAAACTGCCGGTGGCGCCTTTTTGCCTTGAAACCGGCAAGAAGCAAGATTTTCCTTAAACCATGAATCTCAGAAACATTGTGATCGTGAAGGAAAACCAGGGAGAGCAGATGTACTTCCAATAATCCAACACTTAAATGAAACCTCAAACCTAAATCCTATCCTAAAACCAACCCTAATCCTAACCCTAACCTAGGTCAAAACCTAGCCCTAGGTCTAAACCTAAAAAGAGGTGTAACCCTAAGCCTAGGTCTAATTCTGTATACTCCTAAACTTAAACTGAACCCTAACCTAAGGCTCACCCTAAACCAAGCCCTAACCCTAACCATATGTCTACCCTAAGGCTAAGCCTAATCCTAACCCCAAATCTGATGTGAACATGCAGCTCCCCCTACAACTAACCTTACTCCTAACCGTCACCCTTCGCCTGAACCTAACTTAACTCTATCCATCACCTTCAATCCAAGCCTCCATATCACCGTTAATGTAATCCAATCCCTTAAACTAGACAGAGAGCTAAACTTATCCACAACCAAAACGGATGTAACACACAAGCCGCAAGCCTGACCCCAACTCTTAACCTCGCACACTTTCTAACCCTCACACAAATATTAACCCTAACCCATACCTAAACAGTCAAGTTTACCATAAGCCTAAATGAGACAATAGGTTCTTTCATCCTTAAGCACTCTTACCTAAAACCTCACACTCACCCTACATTTCATCCACAACCTTACCATAACCCGAATCCTCACGCAGCCGTAACTCTAACCTGAACTCGAACACTGTCTCTAAACATGCCCACATGCCTGTACCTATGCCCGTTTAAAGTTAACCCTAAACCAAAATCTTCGGTCCCACTATTTTGCAGCATTTTAAAGAAGTACACTGGGAAAGCTTTTTCTGCAAGGAAGAAACTGCAGGCGGCGTGGCTGAAATGAGAATATCATGCTGCACGAGCTCTTTGCCCTCAGATGTAGAAGTGTCATCATTGGGCTTTATAGAGAAACGGGACTTTAATAAGTGATCATCAACCTCTGTGAATTACCTTTGTTCTAGACGCCTGAAATAAAGAGTTGTCCTGAGTCACATAAACCTCCACCGAGTGGTCTTAATGTGGCGCGGGAACATGCCGATATAAGAGAATTCCGAAGAAGGCTGAACGTCCACAATTGAATGGTCATTGCCAGAAATGAAGTGGCAGCCGGATCAGACTGGGAAACTTAAGCTTCCATTAGACAATGAAGATGTGAGAATCTGGTACGTCCACAATTCACGGTTTCCTTAGATCCATGAAATTCCTTGTTGAATTTCAGTCAGAAAATGAAAACTCCGGAGCCTCTGTTCAGCAGGCCCGGGTTTAGCTCCCAGAGGCACACTGGTGCTCCTCTAGAATCTGGAAAAAAATCGTTTTCACGGGAATAAGGAATCTTGATCAAGCCAGGTGGGTCTTGACAAACGAAATTGCTGCTTGTGCTGGCTATACTGACAAGCACCCACCTGTGCTAGTCCATGGCTTATTCAGCACAGGAATCTGCATCAATTGAGCCAAGACAAAGGAAAGCTCAGGGAGGCAGCACCCGTTTAGAAAAGCATTTGTACTTTGAAGAGGAGGCCAATGATGTGAAAAGACATACCCATGGCAAATAGTTTTCATCATGGGCAGAATTTCACGGAGCAATATTGCTGGGAGAGAAAAGGCACCACCTGAGTGAGCCATGCTCAACAAAACTACCTAGGGCAGGAGCCCGGTTGCCCCCAGGCACTAGGCGTGTCAGGCCTCAGCATTGTAAGGAGAGTTCACTGAAGTCCCTGAGTGAAGTTTTCTCCGCTGTCCTACGTCTACGTTCCTAAAATTTACTCTGTGGTTTCTGATGATCCTGGGTTATGAACGGCCACCATTCACCGTTCTCCTTACACTCGTGCGTCTCCATCGACCTTAAAAGAAAGGGAGGACATGCAACTGCTGGCAGGTAAATTCAGCAAAGTTTGTTTCAACACAAAAGAGACAGCTCTGTGGTGACCCGTCTTCCACGGTAAAACATTTAATTACAACTCTCTTTTATACACGTGTGTCTGTGGATTTCAACATTTCAGTGCACAGATTAGCACATTCCCATAGAGGAGTGAACCTCCCTTCCGTCATGTCTATAGGTATTTCTCCTTCCTATGGGCAGCTGGACAGTAATTTATCTGGGGAACGTCTTGTAAACCAGGACAATGGTGCTTCCCCAGCTTTCTGTGATGAAGGGCCAGGCCATTGGTTACCTTTATAAAAGTCTCCTGACACGTCCTAGTGATGTCTGTTTCTGGGACCATAGTGGCTTCCTCTTCCTCGGTTGGTCTTGTTGGTAGGTGCTGTCCAGTTGGTCTGCTTCAAAGCAACCCCAATGTACAGGACAAGGAAAGGCTTGCCAGTCCTGGGCCACCCTCATTTCTTTCTGATGTTTGAACCCATCGTTGCAGCTCCCGTGGCCATGCATCCTGCAAATGGCCTGGCTCTTTGTCACTGATCCTCCCCTTTAATCTGACCAAAAGTGTTCGTCATCTGGTCCTCTCTCTGACAAGGTTCTGCCTAGTTTTACTAGTCCTCCACTACCTGACAGTGTATCAATGATTAGCATAAGGTTTTCAGTGGTGTATTTTGTCATCCTCAGTGTGTCCTTATTGGGGGCTCTTACAACTCTTGTTACAATCCATACACCAATTGTATCTGACGTAGTCATACGTATATTGCCATCATTCTTTTCTAGACATTTACTTTCTATTGAGCCCTTGGGATCAGCTCCCCTTTTTTTCCTCCTCCCCCACTCGTGGTTCCTTGATAGATTATAGATTGTTATTATTTTCATATCTCACATCGACCATTGTCTCTTTTATCCTCAGCTTTCTGTTGCTCCTCTCCCTGCGAGGGGTGTGCGGTTATATGTCATTTGGTATCTCTATTCCCATTCCTGTTCCTGGGTTCCATGTGTTGTGAGTTTTATCTCTTGCTAATACCTATGCACTCTAGTCCAGAGTGGGAAGCGGCACTGGGGTGATGATAGTGGGCGGTGATGAGACCTCAAGGGGTCAGAGGCAGATTGTGTGATTCATTGGTGCGATCCATATCTCCTCAGGGGGGCCTCCACCCAGTGGGACACAGCATCTGGGAGGCTTGTGGCTTTCTCCTGAGACAGCATGGTGGCCAAGGGCCCAGGCATTGAGGGTGGGACTCTGGGCCTGGGGTGGCAGCACTTGCAGAAGCCACCCCCTCCCCCAGGCACCCACCTGGATATGGATGAGCACGTGAGACAGTTGGCTGTGAACTTTGAGGGTGGCCTCAGTGTCTCAGAGCAGGTGGGGTCTGGCCTGAGTCAGCTCCCACAGCTCCAACCAGGAAGCCCTGCCCCCAGGCGGGGGTCAGCAGTTATCCCAGCATGCTCATTCCTCCCCCTCAGCTTCTGTCTGGTCAGCCCTTCAGCTTCCTGGCTGGGTTTAGAACTTGTCCTAAGCTCCCAGAGGGCCACCGTCCTGAGATCTTGCTCAGCGCTTCAGGCCTTTCTGCAAACTCTCCTCCCAGGAGCCCATTATCACTAGCAGTTTACCCCTTGCTCTAACGATGCTCCAGGAGGCCTGCTTGGGAAGTGTTGGGCTGTTGCCTGGTTCAGTCCCACTAACTGCTCCTCAGGAGAAAGAAGAGGTTCCCTGCTCTTGGAAAGATTTACTGGCTTGCAAACCCTCTGGAGGATCCCCATGAGTCAGTAGGTGGGGTCATTCTAAAGCCCGGCACTCCGCAGGTAGCCACGTTGTGTGCCACCCAGGCATGCTGTGTGTTTGGAGGAGACTGCACACCCTTCAAAGGTAGAAGCTGCACCCCTCCATGGTTCATGCATGCAGCAAATGCAGGGCCCCTGAGACTCCGGGCCAGCCTCTGGGCTAGGATCATGGGCAAATCGTTATCTCGCCTAAGCTCCATCTGGGCTGGAAACGCAGTAGCTTGTACTGTGACCTGGGTCAGCCTGGGGCTGTGCAGGGCATCCTCAGCCCAGCTCAACTCTTCCCAGAACACCCCTGCAGGTGCAGGGAGCCCTTGGCTTGGGAAAGTGACCCTACTAAGTGGGCTTTGTGACCAGGCTCCCTGATCCACAGACCCAGGTTTGCCTCCTCCACAGGCTGCAGACAGCAGGGGCTGCCCTGGGTTCCCTGAACTCGGGCTATCTCCAGAGACAGTGTGGGCAGGATCTGGAGGGTGTGGAAGTGAGTCGTGCTGGGAAAGTGGATGGAGGAACGGAGGGTAGGGTAGATGCTGGGTGGGCTGAGGGGGCAGGAGATGCCCTGCAGAGTTCTAGAACCAGGGCTGAGGGATGTGGGAGCTGTTGGGACCAGCTGGCCCTTTCGTGAGTTTTAGGAGCTGCCTGAATTCCATCCACATTGACCCTCTCCAGCCCCACCTTTGGCAGATGCTGGAAGAGAAGTTCAAGGTCTTCCGGGAGAAAGGGCAGAGTGTGGGGCTGCCAGGGTGCAGGCCCTGAGGGAGCTGGCAGGTGCCCTGGAACTCGCCTCCCCCAGCTCCATGGCCCAGAGTCAAGTCCACAGGAGCGGCGTTGAGGCCACATGGGTGAGGCTGGACAAGGCAATGAAAGCCCGCAGAGAGGTGGGTGCTCAGAGGGACAGGCCAGTGACAGCCAAGGGGCTCGGGACAAAGGGGCCTACCCCAGATGTGTGTGCATGTGTGTGCGTGTGTGTGTGTGCTCATGTGTAGGGGTGGGCATGTGGGTGTGTGCATGCATACTTCTGTGTGTATTCTCGTGTGCACATGTTTGTATGAAGGGGCATGGCTGACTCCAGCTCCCAGCATCAATCATCCTTCCCCGTCCAACCACGCTCCTTCCTGCCCCCAGTTTGGAGTCGTTCAGCGCAGGTCACTCCTTGTGGCAGGACCACGAAGTGGGCTCTCCCAATGCTCCCTGAGCACGGGCCGCAGTTTCGTTGGGGGCACAGGCCCTGCTGGTCTTTTTGCTGACCGCCACTCTTAGAGCTCCCTGCCGCCCCTCCCCACACCCTCCTTTCGCGGGATCTGGTGTCTAAGTGCACTGAGCACCTGACAGGTCCTGCAACCGAAATCCTGGGGCTGGGTGGCCCGGGGGCCAGCCCTCTCCTCACTGACTGTTGGAGGTGCTACAGGCAGACCCCCTGACAGGCAGCCCACTCGCTCCCTGAGCCGCCATCTCATGTGCTCAGGGCTCCCCATCTTATTGCCTTCCTCCCAACATGCGTGTCAAGACCCTTTACTCCCTCGGGCCCTGCCTGTGGCCCCCGGGCCTCATCAGGAACCTGCTGTGATCAGAGGAGACCATCCATCTTCTAACCACCGAAGGGCCAGGAGGCGCGAATGTACAGCGATGATATTAGGTAAAGGTCACGGTAAAGTCACAGAGGACAGGAAAGACAGGGGCGAGAGAATACAATACAGAGTCAGACATGTTTTATTAGGCATGCTCACGTCAGCTCCTCTTGATGGACCACGTGGAACTGGGAGAAGTGGAACCTTTGCTATCTTGGGACGTGTATAGGGAGCCTGGAGACACACCTCTTCAGTAGTGACATGGGTCACAAGGTGGGCGGTATCTATCGTAAGGCCCCTGTACTTGAGCTCACCAAGGTGAGGAAAGCTAATACCTGCATTGGGGGAAGCTACAAGGGGGGCAGGGTGTCACGGTGGGAAGAGAGGGCAAAAGGATCATATCTGCTTCTACACAGAGATACAATCAGCCATGTGCTCACATTAAGGCAGCCTAGCTGTTAACGGAGAATCAGTGGGAATGATTTTTAAAGCAGGATAATGTACTTGGACTTTACCTCTAACTTACCAAAGTAGAGGCTTTCCTACCGTGGAATACCAGCTTTCCAGATTCTCCCTGTTATAAGTTAGGGAATAGAGTCTTCGTCCTATTTCCCTCCGTGTTAAAGCCCCACAAATCCCCAAGCCACAGTCTTTGCTCAAAAGGAGGTGGCCCTGTTCTAAGGGAGAAAGTTGCTGGCCCTCCTTCCCGCTGTGCCCTCGGCTTCCACAAGGCGGCGCTCGAGCTGTGGGGCCACATGCAGAAGGTGGTCCTGGTGGAGGGTGCTGTCCTTGGCCACGACCTGGTGTCTGTGGAGGTCCTGCAGCGCCAGCACCGCCTCCTGCAGGGGAGGGCCCCAGTCCCTCCCCCCCGCAAGAACCCCTCTTCTGTAGGCAATGGATGGATGAGGAACCCTCACCCCCAGCTGACCCCAGGCAGGACTGCAGCCCGCCCCTTCCCCCTCTGGGATTGGGGGTGACGGGCCTGGGTTTGACCTAGGCTGGGGTACAGCCAGGATGGCCTACAGAGTCCTGGGTGGAGGAGCATTCAGCCTGCTCTCTGCCAGCTGCAGAGGGAGCTGGTGGCTGTGGACGAGGTGGTGGTTCAGATGCGGATGGAGGCCATCCAGGTACACCCTGCGGTCCAGGAGGGCCTGGCCGAGCAGCTGGCTGAGGTGCTGGAGGCCTGGGCCACCTGAACATGAAGGCCTGGGAGCAGGGCCAGCAGCTGGAGTGGGTAGCCCATGGCCACGCCTTCCTCAGGCACTGCCAGGAACTGCTGTATGTGCCACCCCACCTGGATGGGGGCTCGCTCTGTCCCATGCGGGTGGGGGCACCCAGCTCTTCCCTGCCTCCTCCCTGTTCTGCCCTCTGGCCCTGAGACCTGTTCCCATGCCCTGTCCCCCACCCAGCACTCAGGCTCAAGAGAAGCAGGCGCTAGTCTATATCCTCAGAAGGGCCAGCTGGGGCCAAGAAGACACTGGGGCAGGAGCTCTGCCTGAGAGCCCAGGCAGTGCGGCCGGCGGGGCAGCAGCTGCTGGACACCAGCCACGTCATGGCCCCAGAGATGTGCGCGCTGAGGTCTAGGGCCAGGGTGGTGCGTGGCCAGAGCTCCCTTTCCTGCTGCTCCCTGCTCCACGGTAACCCAGCCCTATCCCACCCAGGCGACACCCTGCGCCCCTCCCAACAGCCCTCTGCCCCCCAGGTCACAGTGTCTCCGGGAACTGGACAGGCAGCTGCAGGAGCTCCGGATGGCCTGGGCCCTTCACCAGGACCACTGCCAGGTGAGCCAGGACTAGGAGGAGCTGCGGGGAATGCTGGGTCAGGCCGCGGTCTGGCTGGCCTCCTGAGAGGACCTCCTGCTAGACCCTGACTGTGGGGTGAGCAGGGATCCGCCCCTTAGAGGGCCACATGCCTGGCACCAGGACTTGGACAGGCAGCTGGTGGCCCAGGAGGAGAAGCTCACCCAGCTCCAAATGTAGGTGAGGGTGTGGAGTGCGGGACTGAGGAGGGGTCGAGGGGCCTCCACCTGCGGTGGGGTCTCCAGAGCATTGATCTGCCCTGAGGGGCACACCTTCGGGGAAACAGCCACAGGGTCCTGTCCTCCATGGGCAGTCTGGCTCTGTGGGGTCCATCACAGCTTCTTCTGCCCAACTGCTCCCTCCCCTCCTCTTCCTCGTTTCGCCCTGTGAGAGTTGCCCCCAGAGCAAGCCCTGTGGGACACACAGGGTCACTATGGGTGGAAACCAATCAATAATCTCATGGGTGCAGAGCACACTCTGAGGAACACAGGGTGGTGACACTAGCTACAGAGAATCTGAGTGGAGCAAGGGTTTGTAATCCTTGTGTAGGCTGGGGGTGGGGCTGATAGGGGGGGATTGATACCACAGGATCCTGTGGGACTGAAAGTGAGGACCTGAGGGTGGACGGGCAGAGGGAGTGCCCCATCCTCTGAGGCAGGAAGGTGGTCAGCTAGGGTGAGTACGGAGGAAGATGAGCAGGGGCTGCTGCAGTCACGCAAATGTCACGTAAGAATCTCACTTTAGTATAAAATGTTTGTCTCCATTGCAAAGCCACCTCTAGCAACTAGGATCTCCTCTCTCCCCATCTGGAGTTGACGAGTGAAGAAAATCAAAAACTGAAGCAAAGCAGTCCACAGGACTAACGGACCACCAACACCACAGCCCTCCATCCTTGTCCTGGAGACCAGGAGAGTTAGATGGTGCCCAGCCACCGCCTCAAACTGCTCTGGTTGAGCTCAAACTGGCAACTTGTGCACAGCTTGAAAGCCAATGGAAGGTGACTTCATGAAGAGGGCATTACAAGTTTGACAGGGACTGCTGGAACCCCGAGACCAAGGCCCTTCAAATCCAAAACAGAGCGCAGCTCCGGGAATCACCCCTGCCCAAACAACAGTCGAGCTGATAAAGTGAACACATGGCACCTCTGAGGCAAGTGCTTCCCAGAGCAAAGGGGAGCATTTGCCCTCAAAGTTCAGGAGGGAGGGAGGGGCCAGGGAGAAGGCAAGAAGAGGGGGGGCTGCATGCACAAGGGGCTGATGGGGAACATCAGTCTGGACTGAGGACAGCTGTGGCTTCCTATTCCCCTCTCTGCGTAGAGGGGCAAGTTCTGTGGCTGTCCAGTCTTGCCCTGCCCAGTCACTCACTGAGGTGTCTCACAGCCCACCAGCCAGGGCCCCCTGTGACCCCTCTCCTCTCTTCTCAGCTCCTCTTAACCAAGTTTGCAATGTTTCAGCACCAAGTGAAGATGGGTGGCCACCAGGGGGCAGCCTGCCCCACTAGCGGAGAGCCTGCTGGAGTGGCGGCCCAGCACTGCCCCCAGGGCCCAGCAGTGGTGACAGGACCTACAGTGAGTACCAGCACCCTGGAGCAGGGGTGAGTTTGGGGGAGGTGCTGGGCATTTCTGTGTGTTCTCCTGTGCCTGGTAACAGTTCCCAAAGTGGAGATTCAGATATCTGCCCTGGGTCTTTGGGAATTGTTGTGAATTCACGTGACTGACGTGGACCATCTGTTTTTTCTGCAGGCGTCTTGTCCCAGGTAAAGCTTCAGGAGTCGAGTCCAGTACTGGTGAAGCCCTCCCAGAAGCTGTCACTCACCTGCACTGTCTTTGGTTTCTCCATCACAAGCAGTGGTTACTGCTGGCACTGGATCCGCCGGCCCTCAGTGAAGGGTCTGCAGTGGATGGGACTCATATGCTATAATGGCGGTACAAATTATGACCCATCCCTCCAAAGCCGGCTCTCCATCACTAGAGACACATCTAAGAATCAGTTCTCCCTGCAGCTGAGCTCGGTGACTGCTGAGGACACAGCTGTGTATTACTTTAAGTGCAAGGGAAACACAGTGAGGGGAAGTCAGTGTGAGCCCAGACACAAACTTCCCTGCAAGGAAGACACTGGGCAGCAGGGGGCACACAGGACTCACTGAGCACACATCCCCAGCACTAGACAGGCAGAGATGGATGACAAGGAGGACTCAGGGTTCCTTCCCTCTTTCATCGCTCAGCATGTCCACGGACAGTTTTTGTTTTTCTTTTTAAATCATTTTCCTGGGGGCTCGTACAATTCTTATCATAATCCACACATACATCCATTGTGTCAAGAACATATGTACATGTGTTGCCATCATCATTCTCACATTTGCCTTCGACTTGAGCCCTTAGTATCTGCTGTTCATTTTCCCCTCCCTCCCCACTCTCCCTACCTCATTAACCCTTCATCATTCATAAATTATTGTTATTATTTTGTCATACATTACACTGTCTGACATCTCTCCCCACCATTTTCTCTGCTGTCAATCCCCCAGGGAGGAGGCTATACCTAGATTCTTGTAATCAGTTCCCCCTTTCTACCCCACATTCTCTCCACCCTTCAGGAATCACCACTCTCACCACTGGTCCAGAAGGTGTCATCTGTCCTGAATTCCCTGTGTTTCCAGTTGCTATCTGTGCCTATGCACATCCTCTCATCTAGTCAGATTTGTAATGTAGAATTTATTACTCTCTAAATTTTCTCCTCACTGCCAACTTGAAAGGAGGAACTAGCATTGTCTGTTCACAGTACAAATATTAAAGTTACTCTAATATTTCATTGCCTTCCTTTAGAAACCAGTTTCCTTCTTGAAAAACAGGTTATCATGGTAATTCTCACCCTATCCATGACTCAAAACCTTTGACAATAAAATACAGGCATGCCAGATTCATGCATGCAATGCATGATTTCAAATGTACTCAGTGACCTACTATCGCCCAGGGTCAGGTCTGTGAAGGTTTCCTTCTGTTTTGCTCCCTGTGCACTGTTGTCAGTGAATCGTGCAGTGAATGACTAATGATCTCTATATCTGAGAAAACAATTGTGGTGACTTCTGGGGCTAAATTTGTGACATGTCCTTCGTGATGCTTGCTACCCATTGTCTCCCTGTATGCAGAAACAAGGGTTCCAAACAGAGAGACTCCTGACACTGGGAACAGGTGAACTGGAATGACCTGTCTGGTGGGCGGAGTCATTATTAAGATCACTCATTGGAGTCACAATAAAGGGAGCACTCATTGGAAGGACAGCTTTGATTCCAAAGGATAGTAAATATGTCACAAGGGGAGGAAATTGCAAACTAATTTCTCAAAATGTTCTTTAGGCCATTTTCAGCAGATGCCAGGCAATGAAGTCGTGATGATTTCCTCTCAGAAGCTGTGGTTTCCCCACCTTGTCAGCACCTTTCTAGGGATACCGTGCACAGTGACTCTTGGGAAACTTCCTGCATTGGCACTTGCCTTCTCTTCATTGGAATGGGCTTTGTCTGTCTGTCACCAGAGATCCAAAGGCAGACTTCAGAATAATAAGTATAGATGAGATCTCAGTTTACACTCCAGGAAACTAACTAGGGCCATTTGTTGTCAAAGTTAGAAATAGTTAATGCAAAAAAAATATTCTCATGCTGAGTGGAAATTTTCTTCACACCCTCTGATGTATCTTGAATCTTTTCATCCTAATAAATACTCAAAAATGCATATTTATTCAATAAATTTCCCTTAGAATGATCTAGAAAATATTTTCTATGCCAATATTATTGTCTGGAATCATATAATTATTAACAAAATTCTCAAGTAATATGGAAAGGATGAAGAAGAAGAAAAGATAAAGCTAATCCATAAGAAAAACAAGAACAAAGCATGGAGTCTTACAAAATAATAATGAAAAAAATTAACAGAAACTTAAAAAAATGAACTCAGGGCACAAAATTTGAGGGGAAAAACTCAATAACTCCACAAAGGGGGAAAAAAACCCAGAAATGCAATGCATTATGACAGCAATAAATGCATACACATCAATAATGACATGGAATGTAAAAGGACTCAATGCACCTCTCAAGAGGCAGTGAAAAGCATAAATCTGCTTGATCCATAAATCTGCTGCACCGCGACGGCTTCATCTCCGATTGTGTCCCCGCCGACCGCACTGCCATCTGCATCTCGTGTTCTCCCCGCAGCCCGGATACATAGTATGACCAATAGGTGTTCCATATCTCAGCTATTTTCTATGGAAAACCAAAGAGATCAGATCCTGATCGCCACTGTTGGCTTTGAAGAACGGGACGTCTTTAGAGAAGCTTGATCTTCGGAGGCCTCATCTTGAGACCTTACAAGTCCGGATTCCGGCAGAGTTCCTCTATCTCATCTTGTTGCTGATTGAAGGTGCCCTCCCCTTCTCCACCCGTCTTCATTACTGGGAGGTAGCAGGAAGTCAGCATCATGGTTGGGTCCAAGGCTACCGATGTGCCCCCGACCGCCACGGTGAAGTTCCTGGGGGCTGGCACAGCCGCCTGCATCGCGGATCTCATCACCTTCCCCCTGGATACCGCTAAAGTCCGGCTGCAGATCCAAGGAGAAAGCCAAGGGCCATTGCGGGCCATAGCCAGCGCTCAGTACCGCGGCGTGCTGGGCACCACCCTGACCATGGTGCGCACAGAGGGCCCCCGCAACCTCTACAACGGGCTGGTCGCCGGCCTCCAGCGCCAGATGAGCTTCGCCTCTGTTCGCATCGGCCTTTATGACTCCGTCAAGCAGTTCTACACCAAGGGCTCTGAGCATGCCGGCATCGGTAGCCGCCTCCTGGCAGGCAGCACCACTGGTGCCCTGGCTGTGGTGGTGGCCCAGCCCACAGATGTGGTGAAGGTCTGGTTCCAAGGTCAGGCCCCGGCTGGAGGTAGCCCAAGATACCAGAGCACTGTGGATGCCTACAAGATCATTGCTCGGGAGGAAGGGTTTCAGGGACTCTGGAAAGGGACCTCACCCAATGTGGCTCGGAATGCCATTGTCAACTGTGCTGAACTGGTGACCTATGACCTCATCAAAGATTCCCTCCTGAAGGCCAACCTCATGACGGATGACCTCCCTTGCCATTTCATTTCCGCCTTCGGGGCCGGCTTCTGCACCACCGTTATCGCCTCCCCGTCAACGTGGTCAAGACAAGATATATGAACTCTGCCCTGGGCCAGTACAGCAGCGCTGGCAACTGCGCCCTTACCATGTTCCAGAAGGAGGGGCCCCGGGCCTTCTACAAAGGGGTCATGCCCTCCTTTCTCCGCCTGGGTTCCTGGAACGTGGTGATGTTCGTCACCTACGAGCAGCTGAAGCGGGCCCTCATGGCTGCCTACACTTCCCAGGAGGCTCCCCTTTGAGCCTCTCCTGCTGCTGACCGGACGGAGCACCTCTGGTTTGTACATCAGCCCCAGCCAGGCCCTGCTTTTTGTCTCCTCCTTGCCTTCCCTTTGTCTCTCTTCCTACTCCATCCCCTTGTCACCCCTCCCTCCTTCCCCACCTCTCCTCGCTCTCTCTGCCGCCTCTTCTCATAGCCCCTCCGTCCTGAAGGAGTTGATCCCATCCTGGCACCAGCTAGGACGCCATGCCCCAGTCCCTTGATAAGCTCAGTCTGAGTCTTTGCCCTGCCCCCACAACCCAGCCAGCATGCCACCCATAAAGCAAGCTCAACTGTGAAAAAAAAAAGAAACACAATTAAGACATAAAGACAAATATAATCTAAAAATCAAAGGTAGAAGAAAATATATCAAGAAAATGGAAATTAAAAAAGCAAGGGTAGCAATATTAATCAATTACAATTTTAAAATGTGTTACTGGCTATACAAATTAATAATAAAATAGGACCAAATCTTTAATGAGAGACAAATAAGGGCATTATATGATAAAAGGAACAAAAGAGCAAGATGAAAAATAGTAATAAGTATATATTAATTTAGTGGCAGACCCTCAAAATATATTAATCAAGCTCTTATAGACTTAAAGATAGAACTACATAATTTTACAGTAATAGAGTTAAATACATCCACACTGGGTTTGACAGAACAACACTAAATATCAACTGGATAATAAATCAATACAGTAACAGAAGAACTAAATACCACAATTACTGACCTCTTAGACATGTAGGAAACATACTATCTGGGAAAACGTCAATGTACCTTCTTCTCATGTTCATATGTACCATTCTTCAGAATAAACCATACGTTAGGCTACAATGCTAGCTTTAATACATTTTTAAAAATTGTGATATTACAAATAAATTTTACTTCACCGCATTATTAAATTATATATGAACAATAGGAAGATAAAAGAATAAAATCTAACATGGAAAATGAGCAATTGTGTGCATTAAATTACTTGGAAATGGTAGGGATTAAGATTTTAAATTCCTTACAAAAACAAAAATAAGCATACCAAAAGCTTTAGTATACTTCAGAAGCAATACTAAGAACACACGTTATGAACAATATATGAAGATATCAAAAAATAAAGCAAAAGTCAGCATGGTAACACAAACCTTCAACAATTAGAACAAAAAAGAGCTAAGTAAAACATCAGTCACCAGAAGACAATAAATATTAAAGAATAGAGCAGAAATAAATGAAAAGGTGAAGATAAACAAGCGGCCATCTAGCTCAGAAGCAACAAAGTCCACATGGAAGAACACACCAGCCTGTGTGATCAAGTGGTCCCAAAGGGATCAGTTACCAGGCATCAAAGAACAAAAAATCATATCATTGACTGCACACCTCCATGATAGGATCGCTGAAGACAAATGGGTGCATAAGCAAATGTGGTGAAGAAAGCTGATGGTGCCCGGCTATCAAAAGAGATAGTGTCTGGGGTCTTAAAGGCTTGAAGGTGAACAAGCGGCCATCTAGCTCAGAAGCAAAAAAGCCCACATGGAAGAAGCACAACGGCCAGTGCGATCACGAGGTGCCAAAGGGACCAGGTATAAGGCATCATGCAAAAAAAAAAAAAGATGTAAGTGTGTGTATGTATGTGTATATCTGTGTATATGTATATATGTATATGTATATATGTATATATATACCATATTAAATGAAAGGGGAAGTGCAGAGTGGAGACCCAAGGCCCAAGTGTCGGCCAATGGAGATCCCCTCATAGAGGGGCTTAGGAGAGGAGATGGGTTAATTAGGGTGCGAGGTAGTACCGATGAAGAGCACAGCTTTCCCCCATATCCTGGATGCTTCCTCCCCCCAACTACCATGATCCGAATTCTACCTTGCAGGGCTGGATAGGACAGAGGCTGTACACTGGTACATATGAGGGCTGGAGGTACAGGGAATCCAGGGTGGATGATACCTTCAGGACCAAGGGTGTGAGGGATGATGCTGGGAGAGTGGAGGGTGAGTGGGTTGGAAAGGGGGAACTGATTACAAGGATCCACATGTGACCTCTTCCCTGGGAGAGGGACAGCAGAGAAGGGGGGAAGGGAGACTCCGGATAGGACAAGATATGACAAAATAACGATGTATAAATTACCAAGGGCACATGAGGGAGGGGGGAAAGGGGAGGGAGGGGAAAAAAAAGAGGACCTGATGCAAGGGGCTTAAGTGGAGAGCAAATGCCTTGAGAATGATTGGGGCAGGGAATGTATGGATGTGCTTTATACAATTGATGTATGTATATGTATGGATGGTGATAAGAGTTGTATGAGTCCCTAATAAAATGTAAAAAAAGAAAAGAGGAGAAAAAAATGATTAAGGCAAAGACTGTACAGATGTGCTTTATACAATTGATGTATGTATATCTATGAACTGTGACAAGAATTGTATGAGCCCCAATAAATTGTTAAAAAAAAAACAATAAAGAGATCTTTTGCAGCAAAAAAAAAAAAAAGAAGAAATAAATGAAAAGGAAACAGGGAAATAATCAATAAGACAAGTTAATTCTTTAAAAATATTAACAAAGTTTGACAAACTACTGGTAAATTTATTAAACTAAAAGGAATAAGAAAAGCAAATATAAAGAATAAGAAATGAAAAGGCCAATATCACAACAGAACCAAAACTATGAAGATCACAACAGTGAATTTGAAAATTTAGAATAAGTGGACATATTTCTAGAAAAACACTACCTATCTTTAGTTTTAAAAAATCATTTGCGGGGGTGGGGTGGGGCTCGTACAACTCTTGTCACAAACCATACATCCATCCATCCATTGTGTCAAGCACATTTGTACATTTGTTGCCATCATCATTCTCAAAACATTTGCTTTCTACTTGAGCCCTTAGTATCACCTTCTCATTTTCCCCTCCCTCCCACTTCTGCCTCACTCATGAACCCTTGATAATTTATAAATTATTATTATTTTGTCATATCTCACACTGTCTGATGTTGCCCTTCACCCACTTTTCTCTTGTTCATCCCCTAGGGAGGAGGTTATATATAGATCCTTGAAATCGGTTCCCCCTTTACATCCCCAAATTCCCTCAACCCTCCCAGTATCGCCACTCACTCCACTGTTCCTGAAGGGATCTTCTGAACTGGATTCCATGCGTTTCCAGTTCCTGTCTGTACCAGTGTACATTATCTGGTCGGGATGGATTTGTAAGGTAGAATTGGGATCATGATAGTGGTGGGGGGAGGAAGCATTTAAGAACTAGAGGAAAGTTTTGTGTTCCATATTTGCTACACTGCACCCTGCACTCTTTTTCTCCCCAAGACCCTTCTGTAGGGGCATGTCCAGTTGCCTAGAGATGGGCTTTGGCTCCCAAATCTGTACTTCCCCTCATTCACAGTGATATGAATTTTTGTTCTTTGATGCCTGGTCCCTGATCCTTTGACACCTCGTGATCACACAGTCTAGTGGGCTTCTTCCATGTGGGCTTTGTTGCTTCTGAGCTAGATGACTGCTTGTTTACTTTCAAGCCTTTAAGAAACCAGACGCTATATCTTTTGATAGCTGGGCGCCATCAGCTTTCTTCACCACATTTGATTATGCACCCATATGTCTTCAGTGATAGTATTAGGAAGGTGAGCATTATGGAATGCTAGTTTAATAGAACAAAGTGTTCTTGCACTGAGGGAGTACTTGAGTGGAGGTTCAATGTCAATTGGCTACCTTAATATAAACTTATAAATATATGGACATAGATTTATTCCCCCATCATCATATATAAATATATTTACATATGTACATGCCTGCATTGTGACCTCTATAAATGTCCTTTGCCTCCTAGTTCTTTCCATTATTTCCTTTTACTTTCCTCTTGTCCCACTATCATGCTCAGCCTCCATTTTGGATTCAGTAATCCTACTCAGTTACATTGTCCTTGATCAATCCCTATCAGGCGTCTCACATGCTTCTTGCCACTGATTTTGGATCCCTTCTTGTACCCTTGTCCCCAGGTTTATTAACACCATTTCCTTTCCCCAACCTCCCCCTCTCCTTTGACCCCCCCTCCCCCAGGACCATCGGTCACGTTGTTTTCTCCTCCAGATTGTTTATCTAGCCTATCTTACCTAGATAGACCTGCAGAGATAATAATACGCACACAAAATAAGACAGAGCAAGACAAAGTGACAAAAGAAAACAAAACAGCAGCAAAAACAAAACAAAGACATAATAGTTCAAGGTCTGTTTGATGACGTTTAGGAGTGTTTTCCAGTGGAGTTTGATGGGGTGCCACGGCCTGGCCCCAAAGTCTATTTTTGGTACTCCTTTGGGACTTCCTTGCTCTGTACTCTTGCTGTTCTATTGCCCGGCCTTAGTGTTTTGCCTTGTTGTGGTGGGGTCAGATCGGGTGCCACTCCCACACTGTATCTCCAGTGCTGTCCCCTGTAGGGCTTTGGGTTCGTGAGGGTTTTCATGTCTCCTAGTGGGGCCGGCCATATGGTTCTCTCTGTGCATTGACTACTCTGAGCAAGGATATCAGTCCTCAAGGCTTGGTGGGTCAGGATGTGCTCCTCACCCTTCATTGCTCCCATGTGCTTTGATCAGACATATCCCTCTCTCTGACCTGTAGCTTCTGTGCTATCTTCTGAAGTAAATTCTTCTGGGGGGAGCAGTGGCTTTCCATGTAGTTGGGATTGGGCCTGGGCCCTGAACACTATCTATCTAAGTTTAAAAAGTCTGATGTCCAAGATGTCAACTGAAAATTAAAAAAGAAGAAATAGATCATATGCTATAAAAAATGTTCAAACTGTAAAAATGGTAGACCTCTATGACTGCACTGGAAAACAGTAATCATTGGTTGCTAGATTAATTTGACTCAAACATGCCCTAAATATGAATACACATATACATGTGAATATGTATGGAAGTACAGATATTAATATCAATACAAATAAGAACATGAATATTAGTGTAAATATAATTGAAAATATAAACATGAATAACAATTTGAGTGTGAATATGAATATGCATGTCAATGTAAATATGAATCTAAATCTAAATACACATATGAATCTAAACATATATGTGAACATAAATATGAATATAAATATGAAAATTACTGTGAATATCAATATAAGTAAATATATGTTAAAGTGAATAAATAAAGACAAATATCATTATATAAAATAAAAATATTTCATGATATGATCGCTGAGGACAAATGGGTGCATAAGCAAATGTGGTGAAGAAAGCTGATGGTGCCCAGCTATCAAAAGAGATAGTGTCTGAGGTCTTAAAAGCTTGAAGGTAAACACGTGGCCATCTAGCTCACAAGCAACAAAGCCAACATGGAAGAAGCACACCAGCCTGTGCGATCACGAGGTGTCGAAGGGATCAGGTATAAGGCATCATCAGGGGGAAAAAATCATACCATAGTGAATGAAGGGGGAAGTGCAGAGTGGAGACCCAAAGCCCATTTGTCGGACACTGGAGATCCCCTTGCAGAGGGGTCTAGGGGAGGAGATGAGTCCATCAGGGTGGGATGTAGCACCGATGAAGAATACAGCTTTCCTCCAGTTCCTAAATGCTTCCTCCCCCCCAACTATTATGATCTGAATTCTACCTTGCAAGTCTGGATAGAGCAGAGTATGAACACTGGTGCAGATAGGAGCTGGCGGCACAGGGAATCAAGGGCAGTTGAAACCTTCAGGACCAGGGATGTGAGGGGCGATACTGGGAGGATTGAGGGTGAGTGGGTTGGAAAGAGGGAACCGATTACAAAGATCTACATGTGACCTCCTCCCTGGGGGATGACAACAGAAAACGAGGTGAAGGGAGACATAGGACAGGGCAAGATATGACAAAATAATAATTTATAAATTATCAATGGCTCACGAAGGAGGGGAGAGGGGGAAGCGGGGAGGAAGGGGGAAAAAAGGACCTGATGCAAAGGGCTTAAGTGGAGAGCAAATGCATTGAAAATGATGAGGGCAACGAATGTACAGATGTGCTTTACACAATTGATGTGTGTATGGATTTTGATAAGAGTTGTATGAGTCCCTAATAAAATGTTTTTAAAATATTTCAATATATTTGTAATATATTATTTGAATATATGCTCAATATATTCAAAGTATGAGTATATATGTAAAAAGAAATATAAGTATATCTGCCACTTTGAGGGTCCCTTGTACATGTACACCAGATTTATTACTGATAAAAAACAGAAATCTTAAAAAAAAAGCTATTTCCTGACAGTGTATTTTAATGTAATTTAATGTTCAAGTCAGTGTTTTCCTTTTCGAACATTTTTTGAGAACTCCAATCACGTTCTTTTAAATACCCTTTGCATTTGGGGAACAAAAATAAGACTGAAGGAGAATATCAGGGATGCCGAGTCGATAAAGTAAGGTTTCCTTACTTGCAGTCACTGATACTTTCAATATCTTCCCCCAAACCATAATTTTGGTCATCGACTTTTCAGCAGTCGTCCCTACCCATTGTACAGATATCACAGGCATTTTAGGCAATTGATCCTCAAAGTGACATCACACTACCCTGTAATACAGGTTCCCTGAAGCAGATGTTTATAAAAAGGCTGCATGGTGCAGTGGACTAAGTATTAAGTTACTAACCACAGGTTATGGGTTCAAACCCAGCATCCACTCCTTGAGTCAAAGATTAAATTATGTGTGTCATAATATTGAGAGCCCTGGAAACCTTCTTGGTCTTTCACTTGCCTGCATCCCACTTGCTTCAGGAACCAGCTCTTGGGGAAACCTTCCTGTGGAGTTGTGATCCATGAGTTTAGCAAGCTGTTCCCTGTTCCCATATTGTATACCATTCACAGTGACACTCATATACAAATACCTGGCATCTTTAAATGCAGCTTCTCCACCAGGGGACTCCAGAACCTTCTTAGCCAGGGTGAGCTTTCAGAGGCACCTTTATCAAAATTATTGGAAATAAACTTCCATGGGACTTTTGGTAGTTTTTAAAAAAATGTTAACATTCCCAGTGGTAAAGACTCTAAATGTCTATAATAAAGGTCTTTAGGCTAAAATACATGAGAGTTCACCTTTACAGTGAACTTTGAAACAAATGGCAGAACGCTGTTCAAGGATACAGAACAAAGGGCAAAAGACAGGTAGCTGTTTCCCACACTGCTTCAAGAGGAACCATCTGAGCAAAAACCAGGATCACTCAAGAAAAAGGTAAAGGTGCACTAAGAGCATCAGTGAAAAAGTAGGTCCAGGGAGCAGTGGAATGCCTACTGAAATGCTTCAACAAGCAGATGAGGCACTGGAAGCACTCACTCACCTTTGCCATGTAATATTTAACACAGCTGTGTGGCCAACTGACTAGAAGTGATTACACACACACACACACACACACACACGCACAATGTCATGTCAAATTGAAGATATAGAAATGAAGAGGTGGATTTTGGAAGCCTGATGTTAGCTCCTAGTGGGTGTGGCCTTATCACAAGGATCATCCTGGGAACTTCCTCTCTCTGTTTTCACCTTCTTGTTGAGGGGCCACTGGGAGACCTGCCAAAGCCCTGGAGATGCGTCCACCACAGAACTCTTCACCCACAAGGCTGTGCTTCCTGCACTCTGCATCGTTGCTTGTGGCTGTGTGAGTTTGACGAGGGATTCCTGGACTAGTACTGGACTAATGGACTTGATCTGGACTGGGATGTTTGTTTGATATACAATCACTCCTTGATATAAAGCTCTTTCTTATACCTATAGGAGTGTCATTACATTTTTTTTCTAGTCACCCTGGCCTAACACATATACACACATGTACACAGACTGAGTGAAACAATTCTTCACACAGACACAAATCTTGGAATGACAGCTACAAACGGTGAAAACAATTTGCTTTAACTAAGATCTTTTTTTCAGGGCTTTCAGTGCTAGGGCCCTAAATATCGATGAGACCGGCCATGTATACAGGTGCCAGATCTTAACAAGTAGGGACAGAAATGACACTAAGGAAAAAATTAGGCCTTTGACTTAGCTAGCACCCATGACAACTCATGCCTACACACAGTCACAGGAGAATCAGTGAGACAAGATAGAGGGGGTTAACCTGGGTCAGGGCTATGGAGAAGTTCTTGCAAAGTTACAGCTAAACAAAGTATAAAATTACCCTAACTAGTTTATATTTCTACCATAAAATAATAGCAGTTTGACACTTTAAGTTCAGACTCAGCTAAACTCAGCTTCTATCTCCACATAGTCAGCCTCTACTGAGTTATTTCTGGTCCCTGACTTGCAATGTAAAGCAATGTAAGGAGTGTCAGACAGAGTGAGGTTGCTGAGAGCACCCTGGCCAGTGCAGGGAGACACAGTTAAGAACACACTCCCTGGTTATGTCCTAGATGGATATTGGGGAGCTAGAGTCCTATGCTCTTAAGTCATACTTGGACATCAGAGATTTCTGCCCCAATTTTGTAAGCTATTCAGTTTGGCAGTAGTGTACCTCTCCCAGTCAGGGTCCTTTCCCTGCTCCTGTAGTCCCACATGTGATTGTGTTTAATTGATCTGCCACTAATTGTTTGTGAGTTTCTTTTGAATTCTGCGAAGGAGCTCAAAAGAACTATGTGGTCAGCATAAGGAGATGCTTTCTGCCAAAGATATAGGTCAGACCTCATTTTTGTTGTTGATGATGTGTAGTGTTTTTGTAATTACTTTCCAAAGTTGTCATACTTCAAGAAGCCTATGAGCACACCTATTTATATATAATATATATACACACTTATATATATATATAATTGTGAAATTACTCAAACTTTATAAATTGCCAAGCAATCAGAATTTTCTTGTAACTTCCCGGATCCCTCTGTATGTATACTCTCTGAAAATTTCCTTTCACATCAGTACTTTGGATCCTTAGAGATACTACTGCCACTCCCTGGATTGTTTTGTTACTCAAATAAACTCTTTAATTTTTAACAGAAACCCCAGTTTTCTCTTTGACAGGAATGATGGAAGAGGAAATGGTATGCACATTCTTTCTCAAGGCTGTCTATCAATCACTGCTACATCCTGAAAGGAAGGAAGGAAAGAAGGATGAGAGGGAGGGAAGGAGGGAGGGAAGGAGGGAGGGAAGGAGGGAGAGAGGAAGGGAGGAAAGGAAAATAAGCAACAATATATGACAATAGATTTACCATCTTAAGGAAATTTTATTTTTATTAATGTTGTAAATAATCTTTGGTGAAATTTTACCAATATTTATCACCAATAATTATTACCAATAATTTATTACCAATAAAGGAACCAAGAAGAATCAGATTCCAGAATAAGAACAATGAAGTCATTGGACATTCTGTGTGAGACCACTGCCCAAACTCCTTGGCCCTGTGTAACACTGCAAATTTCACACTTCCCCAAGGAATCTCCCCTGGGAGATGACATATTGACACAAGATTATGAAATATACATACCTTATGTATTGCCGATACTTATTCTGCATTTTACTTCCTGATACCCTCTCTTTGTTGACCCATTTCCTCTGAGAATGGGTCCTACTATCATTTAGGACTAAACCTGCTGGGCACACATGCAGAGGAAAGACATTCCCAACCTCCAGGTCACCATGAAACAGGACTTTGGCCAAGGATCCAAAATGTGCTTGAAAGACATCAGATGAAATGGAAAGACATTTAGAAGCAAGAAGTACAAAAAGCCATGTCTTTTCAATAATCACAAGCCCACCCTGTGCATATCCATGATTGTTCCTGTGAAACTGGTACATATCCATTAATCCCTAAATTTACTTACTGATCCTTATGCCTAAAAGTATAAATTAAAAAAATTCTCCTTCTCTTTTTATATTCCTTTTTTTTCAGGATCTTATCTTGAGGATTCTCCTTTTGGATCATTCCTTCCACTTTCCAAGTAAAGCTTCCCCATTTCATTGCCATCCAGCCCCTGCCTTTGTTTCTCAGCAGTAATTGGGTTGGAAACTTGGAACACATTTCCTTTTGATGAGTACATTTCTTTTTAAAAAAATTTTTATTAGTTGGTTCTTCTTTTTTAAAAAATATCATTTTATTTTGAGCTCTTACAGCTCTTATCACAATCCATACATCCATCTATTATGTCAAGCACATTTGTATATATGTTGCTGTCATTATTTTCAAAATATTTTCTTTCTACTTGAGCCCTTGGTGCAGTGTGTTTTTCAACATGACATTACATATTCATTTCCAACCCCCTTCCCCAAACTATCATTCTAACAGGGCCTGTGTAGAATACTGTTGTGTGTTTTGACACATTTTTGCTTATTTCAGGTACCTTTGAATCTGTTCCAACTGATACCAACCTTCTGCAGAACAGAGCACGGTCTGATGCTGCGCCATCATCACACTGGTTATGCTTGGTCTCATGGCTACATCTGTTGCATCAATCCATGTCATTAGGGAGGTCCCCGTTTTTCACTGACCCTCGACTTTACTGAGCATGTAGTCTTTTTATCCAGGTACTGCCCTCTCCTCATAGCATGACCAACGTGTGTGAGGTGAAGTGCTACCATCCGTATCCTTACTTCTAGGAAATTCCGTGCCTGTACTCCCTCTAAGATCAATTTATTTTTATAGTACCCCATGGTATTTTCAAAATTCTTCTCCAAAACCACCATCATTCAAAGTCCATCAAAGTATTCTCCAGCTTTCTTTACCCATCGCCCAGCTTCACTTGTATGTAATGTGAGCAAAAACTCTGACCCATGGCTGTTTTCATGGGCTCCTTCATCCTGAATGTGACATCATAATGCCCTGTAATATATTAGACACCTTAGGGAGGAGATATGAAGAGGCAAGTGACAGTTTGAGGTTATGTATCTGGTTATTAAATGAAAGCTCGATGATTTAAAATCACTAGTTAGTCCTTGCAGAAATAGGAGGTTATCAGACCCAGGGTACATTTATGAACTGTCAAACTGTACCAAGAATCCCACAGAGAAGTTCTGTTCAACCATACAGCGTCTCTATGAGGCAGAAAAGACTCAAGGAGAGAGGGTTAGGTTTTTGAGGCAAATATTTCTTTGCTTGCTTGTTGACTTGCTTGCTTGATTCAATGATTTTTTTTCCTCAGTGGAGAAAAGTTCCTGGTGTGTGAATAGCTCTCAGAGCTCACAATGAACAACAGAAAGAATAAGTGAATGAAAATGTGAAGTGTTCATATCAAAGAACACAGATACACCAGGACTCTGATTAATTTCAGCGAGCACACACTTCGATCTGGCAAGATGTGAAACTGAGCCTCTGCTTAGGCATCTGATAACCTCCATGTCTGCAAGCTGCCTTGGTCCAGCATGCGGCAGGAGCCAGTCTTGGAGAAAACTCCTTTTGGAGCAGCAGGACCTATGTGCCCGTGGACTGTTCACAGTCTCCAGACCTTATCCAGCCAATGGTGTTCATAGGCAAATCACTAATGTGATTTCCTGTTTAAATGCTGTCTCCCCACCAGGGACTCAAGTGACTGCTGAATAAGGGTGACCTTGCTCCAAAATGTCTGCTTCCTTCCTCCTTCTCCTCATAGTGCTGTGTCTCCCATCAGGTCAGTGTTGGGGGAAGATGGAATCCTACAAGGCATATTCACAGAGGTAGGGTGTTTTATGTTTATTTCCTATGTCTCCAGGTGGCCTGGCGCAGGTGCAGCTTCAGGAGTCTGGTCCTCAGATGGTTAGACCTTCACAGACCATCACTCTCACCTGCACCATCACGGGGGACTCTGTTTCCAGTACCAGTGCTACTTGGGATTGGATCAGGCAGCACTCTGGAAGCGGCCTTGAATGGATGGGAAGGACTTACTACTACAGCTCAAAATGGTACAGAGAATATGCGCCATCTCTAAAAGATCGTCTAGTCATCAACCCAGACACATCCAAGAACCAGTTCTCCCTGCAGCTGAGCTCCGTGACTGCTGAGGACACGGCCATGTATTACTGTGCAAGGAGCACAGTGAGGGGAAGTCAGTGTGAGCCCAGACATAAGCCTCCCCTACAGGGAAAACACTGGGCAGCAGGGGGCGCACAGGACCCACTGAGCACAGACACCCAGCCCTAGACAGACACAGATGAAGGATAGGGAGGATTTCCTGTTGGAATCAGGTCGCCATGGAGAGTTTTTCTTTTCCTTAACCTAAATTTTCTCCTCACTGCCCCCTTGAAAGGAGGAACTAGTATTCTCTGTTTGCAGAACAAATATTAAAGTGACTCTAATATTTCATTGTCATCCTATAGAACCCACTTTCCTTCTTGAAATACAGGTTATCATGGTAATTCTCATCCTACAGGCATAGCCAGATTCATGCGTGCAGTGCATGATTTCAAATATACTGAGCTCAGTGACATACTACCGTCCAGAGGCAGGTCTGTGAGGTTTCCTCCTGCATTGCTCCCTGTGCTCTGTTGGCACCAAATGACTAGTGATCTCTTTGTCTGAGAAAATAACTGTGGTGATATCTGGGACTAAATATATGCCATGTCCTTAGTGATGTTTGCTACCCATTGTCTCCCTTTATGAGGAAACAAGTGTTCCAGGCACAGAACGACTCCGAAGAAGGCTGAACGTCCACAATTGAATGGTCATTGCCAGAAATGAAGTGGCAGCCGGATCAGACTGGGAAACTTAAGCTTCCATTAGACAATGAAGATGTGAGAATCTGGTACGTCCACAATTCACGGTTTCCTTAGATCCATGAAATTCCGTGTTGAATTTCAGTCAGAAAATGAAAACTCCAGAGCCTCTGTTCAGCAGGCCCGGGTGTAGCTCCCAGAGGCACACTGGTGCTCCTCTAGATTTTGGATAAAAATCGTTTTCACAGGAATAAGGAACCTTGATCCAGCCAGGTGGGTCTTGACAAACGAAATTGCTGCTTGTGCTGGCTATACTGACAAGCACCCAGCTGTGCTAGTCCATCACTTATTCAGCACAGGAATCTGCATCGATTGAGCCAAGACAAAGGAAAGCTCAGGGAGGCAGCACCCGTTTAGAAAAGCATTTGTACTTTGAAGAGGAGGCCAATGATGTGAAAAGACATACCCATGGCAAATAGTTTTCATCATGGGCAGAATTTCACGGAGCAATATTGCTGGGAGAGAAAAGGCACCACCTGAGTGAGCCATGCTCAACAAAACTACCTAGGGCAGGAGCCCGGTTGCCCCCAGGCACTAGGCGTGTCAGGCCTCAGCATTGTAAGGAGAGTTCACTGAAGTCCCTGAGTGAAGTTTTCTCCGCTGTCCTACGTCTACGTTCCTAAAATTTACTCTGTGGTTTCTGATGATCCTGGGTTATGAACGGCCACCATTCACCGTTCTCCTTACACTCGTGCGTCTCCATCGACCTTAAAAGAAAGGGAGGACACACAACTGCTGGCTGGTAAATTCAGCAAAGTTTGTCTCAACACAAGAGACAGCTCTGTGGTGACCCGTCTTCCATGGTAAAACATTTCCTAGCGAATAAGGTATCTTCCCATCGCAATGACAATATGAGAGAATTGCCACCGATGGATTTGCCGCTGTGCCTACAAACATCATCTTGAGGCCATACAGTAGTGAAGCACGGGAACCCAGGCGCTTCACCCTTTACCCTAGACCAGTGAAACTCAGAGAAGCACTATAGACCTGTGAGACATGACGTTGCTGGAAGCATCAGTGTACAGAGGCATGGGAACCTCGAAGGAGCTTCTTCCGTGTGAATAAAACGCAGGCTGAACTTCATAGCAGGTTCCAGATTCTCAGGAATTCCACGGGCTGTATTGCTCAGAGCTAGAACCCACTGCTTGGGGCACACTTGAACTGAAAAATCTTGCTGGACTCACGGCTTTCCCAAAGACCCAAGATTCTCAAAGAGCGAGCGTAAGGTTGACGGAAAAAAAACTGCCGGTGGCGCCTTTTTGCCTTGAAACCGGCAAGAAGCAAGATTTTCCTTAAACCATGAATCTCAGAAACATTGTGATCGTGAAGGAAAACCAGGGAGAGCAGATGTACTTCCAATAATCCAACACTTAAATGAAACCTCAAACCTAAATCCTATCCTAAAACCAACCCTAATCCTAACCCTAACCTAGGTCAAAACCTAGCCCTAGGTCTAAACCTAAAAAGAGGTGTAACCCTAAGCCTAGGTCTAATTCTGTATACTCCTAAACTTAAACTGAACCCTAACCTAAGGCTCACCCTAAACCAAGCCCTAACCCTAACCATATGTCTACCCTAAGGCTAAGCCTAATCCTAACCCCAAATCTGATGTGAACATGCAGCTCCCCCTACAACTAACCTTACTCCTAACCGTCACCCTTCGCCTGAACCTAACTTAACTCTATCCATCACCTTCAATCCAAGCCTCCATATCACCGTTAATGTAATCCAATCCCTTAAACTAGACAGAGAGCTAAACTTATCCACAACCAAAACGGATGTAACACACAAGCCGCAAGCCTGACCCCAACTCTTAACCTCGCACACTTTCTAACCCTCACACAAATATTAACCCTAACCCATACCTAAACAGTCAAGTTTACCATAGGCCTAAATGAGACAATAGGTTCTTTCATCCTTAAGCACTCTTACCTAAAACCTCACACTCACCCTACATTTCATCCACAACCTTACCATAACCCGAATCCTCACGCAGCCGTAACTCTAACCTGAACTCGAACACTGTCTCTAAACATGCCCACATGCCTGTACCTATGCCCGTTTAAAGTTAACCCTAAACCAAAATCTTCGGTCCCACTATTTTGCAGCATTTTAAAGAAGTACACTGGGAAAGCTTTTTCTGCAAGGAAGAAACTGCAGGCGGCGTGGCTGAAATGAGAATATCATGCTGCACGAGCTCTTTGCCCTCAGATGTAGAAGTGTCATCATTGGGCTTTATAGAGAAACGAGACTTTAATAAGTGATCATCAACCTCTGTGAATTACCTTTGTTCTAGACGCCTGAAATAAAGAGTTGTCCTGAGTCACATAAACCTCCACCGAGTGGTCTTAATGTGGCGCGGGAACATGCCGATATAAGAGAATTCCGAAGAAGGCTGAACGTCCACAATTGAATGGTCATTGCCAGAAATGAAGTGGCAGCCGGATCAGACTGGGAAACTTAAGCTTCCATTAGACAATGAAGATGTGAGAATCTGGTACGTCCACAATTCACGGTTTCCTTAGATCCATGAAATTCCTTGTTGAATTTCAGTCAGAAAATGAAAACTCCGGAGCCTCTGTTCAGCAGGCCCGGGTTTAGCTCCCAGAGGCACACTGGTGCTCCTCTAGAATCTGGATAAAAATCGTTTTCACGGGAATAAGGAATCTTGATCAAGCCAGGTGGGTCTTGACAAACGAAATTGCTGCTTGTGCTGGCTATACTGACAAGCACCCACCTGTGCTGGTCCATGGCTTATTCAGCACAGGAATCTGCATCAATTGAGCCAAGACAAAGGAAAGCTCAGGGAGGCAGCACCCGTTTAGAAAAGCATTTGTACTTTGAAGAGGAGGCCAATGATGTGAAAAGACATACCCATGGCAAATAGTTTTCATCATGGGCAGAATTTCACGGAGCAATATTGCTGGGAGAGAAAAGGCACCACCTGAGTGAGCCATGCTCAACAAAACTACCTAGGGCAGGAGCCCGGTTGCCCCCAGGCACTAGGCGTGTCAGGCCTCAGCATTGTAAGGAGAGTTCACTGAAGTCCCTGAGTGAAGTTTTCTCCGCTGTCCTACGTCTACGTTCCTAAAATTTACTCTGTGGTTTCTGATGATCCTGGGTTATGAACGGCCACCATTCACCGTTCTCCTTACACTCGTGCGTCTCCATCGACCTTAAAAGAAAGGGAGGACATGCAACTGCTGGCAGGTAAATTCAGCAAAGTTTGTTTCAACACAAAAGAGACAGCTCTGTGGTGACCCGTCTTCCACGGTAAAACATTTAATTACAACTCTCTTTTATACACGTGTGTCTGTGGATTTCAACATTTCAGTGCACAGATTAGCACATTCCCATAGAGGAGTGAACCTCCCTTCCGTCATGTCTATAGGTATTTCTCCTTCCTATGGGCAGCTGGACAGTAATTTATCTGGGGAACGTCTTGTAAACCAGGACAATGGTGCTTCCCCAGCTTTCTGTGATGAAGGGCCAGGCCATTGGTTACCTTTATAAAAGTCTCCTGACACGTCCTAGTGATGTCTGTTTCTGGGACCATAGTGGCTTCCTCTTCCTCGGTTGGTCTTGTTGGTAGGTGCTGTCCAGTTGGTCTGCTTCAAAGCAACCCCAATGTACAGGACAAGGAAAGGCTTGCCAGTCCTGGGCCACCCTCATTTCTTTCTGATGTTTGAACCCATCGTTGCAGCTCCCGTGGCCATGCATCCTGCAAACGGCCTGGCTCTTTGTCACTGATCCTCCCCTTTAATCTGACCAAAAGTGTTCGTCATCTGGTCCTCTCTCTGACAAGGTTCTGCCTAGTTTTACTAGTCCTCCACTACCTGACAGTGTATCAATGATTAGCATAAGGTTTTCAGTGGTGTATTTTGTCATCCTCAGTGTGTCCTTATTGGGGGCTCTTACAACTCTTGTTACAATCCATACACCAATTGTATCTGACGTAGTCATACGTATATTGCCATCATTCTTTTCTAGACATTTACTTTCTATTGAGCCCTTGGGATCAGCTCCCCTTTTTTTCCTCCTCCCCCACTCGTGGTTCCTTGATAGATTATAGATTGTTATTATTTTCATATCTCACATCGACCATTGTCTCTTTTATCCTCAGCTTTCTGTTGCTCCTCTCCCTGCGAGGGGTGTGCGGTTATATGTCATTTGGTATCTCTATTCCCATTCCTGTTCCTGGGTTCCATGTGTTGTGAGTTTTATCTCTTGCTAATACCTATGCACTCTAGTCCAAAGTGGGAAGCGGCACTGGGGTGATGATAGTGGGCGGTGATGAGACCTCAAGGGGTCAGAGGCAGATTGTGTGATTCATTGGTGCGATCCATATCTCCTCAGGGGGGCCTCCACCCAGTGGGACACAGCATCTGGGAGGCTTGTGGCTTTCTCCTGAGACAGCATGGTGGCCAAGGGCCCAGGCATTGAGGGTGGGACTCTGGGCCTGGGGTGGCAGCACTTGCAGAAGCCACCCCCTCCCCCAGGCACCCACCTGGATATGGATGAGCACGTGAGACAGTTGGCTGTGAACTTTGAGGGTGGCCTCAGTGTCTCAGAGCAGGTGGGGTCTGGCCTGAGTCCGCTCCCACAGCTCCAACCAGGAAGCCCTGCCCCCAGGCGGGGGTCAGCAGTTATCCCAGCATGCTCATTCCTCCCCCTCAGCTTCTGTCTGGTCAGCCCTTCAGCTTCCTGGCTGGGTTTAGAACTTGTCCTAAGCTCCCAGAGGGCCACCGTCCTGAGATCTTGCTCAGCGCTTCAGGCCTTTATGCAAACTCTCCTCCCAGGAGCCCATTATCACTAGCAGTTTACCCCTTGCTCTAACGATGCTCCAGGAGGCCTGCTTGGGAAGTGTTGGGCTGTTGCCTGGTTCAGTCCCACTAACTGCTCCTCAGGAGAAAGAAGAGGTTCCCTGCTCTTGGAAAGATTTACTGGCTTGCAAACCCTCTGGAGGATCCCCATGAGTCAGTAGGTGGGGTCATTCTAAAGCCCGGCACTCCGCAGGTAGCCACGTTGTGTGCCACCCAGGCATGCTGTGTGTTTGGAGGAGACTGCGCACCCTTCAAAGGTAGAAGCTGCACCCCTCCATGGTTCTTGCATGCAGCAAATGCAGGGCCCCTGAGACTCCGGGCCAGCCTCTGGGCTAGGATCATGGGCAAATCGTTATCTCGCCTAAGCTCCATCTGGGCTGGAAACGCAGTAGCTTGTACTGTGACCTGGGTCAGCCTGGGGCTGTGCAGGGCATCCTCAGCCCAGCTCAACTCTTCCCAGAACACCCCTGCAGGTGCAGGGAGCCCTTGGCTTGGGAAAGTGACCCTACTAAGTGGGCTTTGTGACCAGGCTCCCTGATCCACAGACCCAGGTTTGCCTCCTCCACAGGCTGCAGACAGCAGGGGCTGCCCTGGGTTCCCTGAACTCGGGCTATCTCCAGAGACAGTGTGGGCAGGATCTGGAGGGTGTGGAAGTGAGTCGTGCTGGGAAAGTGGATGGAGGAACGGAGGGTAGGATAGATGCTGGGTGGGCTGAGGGGGCAGGAGATGCCCTGCAGAGTTCTAGAACCAGGGCTGAGGGATGTGGGAGCTGTTGGGACCAGCTGGCCCTTTCGTGAGTTTTAGGAGCTGCCTGAATTCCATCCACATTGACCCTCTCCAGCCCCACCTTTGGCAGATGCTGGAAGAGAAGTTCAAGGTCTTCCGGGAGAAAGGGCAGAGTGTGGGGCTGCCAGGGTGCAGGCCCTGAGGGAGCTGGCAGGTGCCCTGGAACTCGCCTCCCCCAGCTCCATGGCCCAGAGTCAAGTCCACAGGAGCGGCGTTGAGGCCACATGGGTGAGGCTGGACAAGGCAATGAAAGCCCGCAGAGAGGTGGGTGCTCAGAGGGACAGGCCAGTGACAGCCAAGGGGCTCGGGACAAAGGGGCCTACCCCAGATGTGTGTGCATGTGTGTGCGTGTGTGTGTGTGCTCATGTGTAGGGGTGGGCATGTGGGTGTGTGCATGCATACTTCTGTGTGTATTCTCGTGTGCACATGTTTGTATGAAGGGGCATGGCTGACTCCAGCTCCCAGCATCAATCATCCTTCCCCGTCCAACCACGCTCCTTCCTGCCCCCAGTTTGGAGTCGTTCAGCGCAGGTCACTCCTTGTGGCAGGACCACGAAGTGGGCTCTCCCAATGCTCCCTGAGCACGGGCCGCAGTTTCGTTGGGGGCACAGGCCCTGCTGGTCTTCTTGCTGACCGCCACTCTTAGAGCTCCCTGCCGCCCCTCCCCACACCCTCCTTTCGCGGGATCTGGTGTCTAAGTGCACTGAGCACCTGACAGGTCCTGCAACCGAAATCCTGGGGCTGGGTGGCCCGGGGGCCAGCCCTCTCCTCACTGACTGTTGGAGGTGCTACAGGCAGACCCCCTGACAGGCAGCCCACTCGCTCCCTGAGCCGCCATCTCATGTGCTCAGGGCTCCCCATCTTATTGCCTTCCTCCCAACATGCGTGTCAAGACCCTTTACTCCCTCGGGCCCTGCCTGTGGCCCCCGGGCCTCATCAGGAACCTGCTGTGATCAGAGGAGACCATCCATCTTCTAACCACCGAAGGGCCAGGAGGCGCGAATGTACAGCGATGATATTAGGTAAAGGTCACGGTAAAGTCACAGAGGACAGGAAAGACAGGGGCGAGAGAATACAATACAGAGTCAGACATGTTTTATTAGGCATGCTCACGTCAGCTCCTCTTGATGGACCACGTGGAACTGGGAGAAGTGGAACCTTTGCTATCTTGGGACGTGTATAGGGAGCCTGGAGACACACCTCTTCAGTAGTGACATGGGTCACAAGGTGGGCGGTATCTATCGTAAGGCCCCTGTACTTGAGCTCACCAAGGTGAGGAAAGCTAATACCTGCATTGGGGGAAGCTACAAGGGGGGCAGGGTGTCACGGTGGGAAGAGAGGGCAAAAGGATCATATCTGCTTCTACACAGAGATACAATCAGCCATGTGCTCACATTAAGGCAGCCTAGCTGTTAACGGAGAATCAGTGGGAATGATTTTTAAAGCAGGATAATGTACTTGGACTTTACCTCTAACTTACCAAAGTAGAGGCTTTCCTACCGTGGAATACCAGCTTTCCAGATTCTCCCTGTTATAAGTTAGGGAATAGAGTCTTCGTCCTATTTCCCTCCGTGTTAAAGCCCCACAAATCCCCAAGCCACAGTCTTTGCTCAAAAGGAGGTGGCCCTGTTCTAAGGGAGAAAGTTGCTGGCCCTCCTTCCCGCTGTGCCCTCGGCTTCCACAAGGCGGCGCTCGAGCTGTGGGGCCACATGCAGAAGGTGGTCCTGGTGGAGGGTGCTGTCCTTGGCCACGACCTGGTGTCTGTGGAGGTCCTGCAGCGCCAGCACCGCCTCCTGCAGGGGAGGGCCCCAGTCCCTCCCCCCCGCAAGAACCCCTCTTCTGTAGGCAATGGATGGATGAGGAACCCTCACCCCCAGCTGACCCCAGGCAGGACTGCAGCCCGCCCCTTCCCCCTCTGGGATTGGGGGTGACGGGCCTGGGTTTGACCTAGGCTGGGGTACAGCCAGGATGGCCTACAGAGTCCTGGGTGGAGGAGCATTCAGCCTGCTCTCTGCCAGCTGCAGAGGGAGCTGGTGGCTGTGGACGAGGTGGTGGTTCAGATGCGGATGGAGGCCATCCAGGTACACCCTGCGGTCCAGGAGGGCCTGGCCGAGCAGCTGGCTGAGGTGCTGGAGGCCTGGGCCACCTGAACATGAAGGCCTGGGAGCAGGGCCAGCAGCTGGAGTGGGTAGCCCATGGCCACGCCTTCCTCAGGCACTGCCAGGAACTGCTGTATGTGCCACCCCACCTGGATGGGGGCTCGCTCTGTCCCATGCGGGTGGGGGCACCCAGCTCTTCCCTGCCTCCTCCCTGTTCTGCCCTCTGGCCCTGAGACCTGTTCCCATGCCCTGTCCCCCACCCAGCACTCAGGCTCAAGAGAAGCAGGCGCTAGTCTATATCCTCAGAAGGGCCAGCTGGGGCCAAGAAGACACTGGGGCAGGAGCTCTGCCTGAGAGCCCAGGCAGTGCGGCTGGCGGGGCAGCAGCTGCTGGACACCAGCCACGTCATGGCCCCAGAGATGTGCGCGCTGAGGTCTAGGGCCAGGGTGGTGCGTGGCCAGAGCTCCCTTTCCTGCTGCTCCCTGCTCCACGGTAACCCAGCCCTATCCCACCCAGGCGACACCCTGCGCCCCTCCCAACAGCCCTCTGCCCCCCAGGTCACAGTGTCTCCGGGAACTGGACAGGCAGCTGCAGGAGCTCCGGATGGCCTGGGCCCTTCACCAGGACCACTGCCAGGTGAGCCAGGACTAGGAGGAGCTGCGGGGAATGCTGGGTCAGGCCGCGGTCTGGCTGGCCTCCTGAGAGGACCTCCTGCTAGACCCTGACTGTGGGGTGAGCAGGGATCCGCCCCTTAGAGGGCCACATGCCTGGCACCAGGACTTGGACAGGCAGCTGGTGGCCCAGGAGGAGAAGCTCACCCAGCTCCAAATGTAGGTGAGGGTGTGGAGTGCGGGACTGAGGAGGGGTCGAGGGGCCTCCACCTGCGGTGGGGTCTCCAGAGCATTGATCTGCCCTGAGGGGCACACCTTCGGGGAAACAGCCACAGGGTCCTGTCCTCCATGGGCAGTCTGGCTCTGTGGGGTCCATCACAGCTTCTTCTGCCCAACTGCTCCCTCCCCTCCTCTTCCTCGTTTCGCCCTGTGAGAGTTGCCCCCAGAGCAAGCCCTGTGGGACACACAGGGTCACTATGGGTGGAAACCAATCAATAATCTCATGGGTGCAGAGCACACTCTGAGGAACACAGGGTGGTGACACTAGCTACAGAGAATCTGAGTGGAGCAAGGGTTTGTAATCCTTGTGTAGGCTGGGGGTGGGGCTGATAGGGGGGGATTGATACCACAGGATCCTGTGGGACTGAAAGTGAGGACCTGAGGGTGGACGGGCAGAGGGAGTGCCCCATCCTCTGAGGCAGGAAGGTGGTCAGCTAGGGTGAGTACGGAGGAAGATGAGCAGGGGCTGCTGCAGTCACGCAAATGTCACGTAAGAATCTCACTTTAGTATAAAATGTTTGTCTCCATTGCAAAGCCACCTCTAGCAACTAGGATCTCCTCTCTCCCCATCTGGAGTTGACGAGTGAAGAAAATCAAAAACTGAAGCAAAGCAGTCCACAGGACTAACGGACCACCAACACCACAGCCCTCCATCCTTGTCCTGGAGACCAGGAGAGTTAGATGGTGCCCAGCCACCGCCTCAAACTGCTCTGGTTGAGCTCAAACTGGCAACTTGTGCACAGCTTGAAAGCCAATGGAAGGTGACTTCATGAAGAGGGCATTACAAGTTTGACAGGGACTGCTGGAACCCCGAGACCAAGGCCCTTCAAATCCAAAACAGAGCGCAGCTCCGGGAATCACCCCTGCCCAAACAACAGTCGAGCTGATAAAGTGAACACATGGCACCTCTGAGGCAAGTGCTTCCCAGAGCAAAGGGGAGCATTTGCCCTCAAAGTTCAGGAGGGAGGGAGGGGCCAGGGAGAAGGCAAGAAGAGGGGGGGCTGCATGCACAAGGGGCTGATGGGGAACATCAGTCTGGACTGAGGACAGCTGTGGCTTCCTATTCCCCTCTCTGCGTAGAGGGGCAAGTTCTGTGGCTGTCCAGTCTTGCCCTGCCCAGTCACTCACTGAGGTGTCTCACAGCCCACCAGCCAGGGCCCCCTGTGACCCCTCTCCTCTCTTCTCAGCTCCTCTTAACCAAGTTTGCAATGTTTCAGCACCAAGTGAAGATGGGTGGCCACCAGGGGGCAGCCTGCCCCACTAGCGGAGAGCCTGCTGGAGTGGCGGCCCAGCACTGCCCCCAGGGCCCAGCAGTGGTGACAGGACCTACAGTGAGTACCAGCAGCCTGGAGCAGGGGTGAGTTTGGGGGAGGTGCTGGGCATGGGCTGGACGGGCTTCCAGGGACACCCTTGCTGTGCTGCGGCTCTGCCAAACCCCTGAGAGGTGAACTGGCTTTCTGTGTGCCCACATTGGGGGCCCGGGCCACGTGTTCCAGGGAGCAACTTGTGCAGCCTGGAGTTGGGACCCCTTACTTAAGCTGAGAGGCCATGTCAGACGACCTTCAGCAAAGCTCAGCCTTTGAGTTCTGGGCTTCTGGCTTCAGGGCACGGTGAGGGCAGCTGCTGGTTCTGGCCCAGCTGCAAGCAGCCTGGCTGTACCTGGCCCTTCTGGGGACTCCAGATAGCACTGGGGAAACTGGGTGCACCGAGAGGCTGGGTTACTTGCTAGAGACCACAGCTAATTAGCAGTGAAGTTGAGACGCGATATGGCCCTCACCATAAAAAGGAAGTGTTTTCTGCCCTGGTGACCCTTGGCCTTCCCTGAGGTCAAGGGTGACCATAGCAGCCACATGAAGAGTGTCAGAAGCAGGGCACAGTGACTGCCTCAACCTCCCCACTCTCCCCTGCCGGGGCTCTTCCAGTCTTGGCCTAGTGCCTCTATTGCTGGGGAGCAGGCTGGAGAGTACCCCACCCCTGCAGGCCCCACAACCTTCCTAGCAGTGCCAGCGGATCTGAGAAGGCACAGTCTGGCACTGTGTGACCAGGCTCCCTGGAAATGATCCCATTGAAGATCTGGAGAGCAGACCGATTGTTTTCCTTTGATTGTGTTACAGACACCTTACAGGAGAGAAGGACGTTTATAGATCACTGTCTACAGTTTCTGACCTTCAAAGCACTCAAATCATTGCCATCGAGTCGATTTCTATCATCGAGGCCCTGTAGGACAGCACACGACGGCCCCTGCGTCTCTGAGGCTGTCACTACGGGAGCAGACAGCCGAGCCGTGTCTTTCTAATGGGTTTCAGACCACTGACCTTGCCATGAGCAGCAGCCCGGGGCATGCCTTTTTCTGACCTTAGGTTTGACTAATATATATATATATATATATATATATACATATAATGCACATATATATATGAATTTTAATATAGAGGGTTTTGTTTTAAGTGGAAACATGCAGAGCAGTTTAACAATTTCTACACATTTTGACCCAGCATTCCCCGCAGCTCCTCCTGGTCCTGGCTCACCTGGCAGTGGTCCTGATGAAGGCCCAGGCCGTCCGGAGCTCCTGCAGCTGCCTGTGCTGCTCCCGGAAACACTGTGACCTGGGGGGCAGAGGGCTGTTGGGAGGGGCGCAGGGTGTCGCCTGGGTGGGGCAGGGCTGGGTTACCGTGGAGCAGGGAGAAGCAAGAAAGGGAGCTCTGGCCACGCACCACCCTGGCCCTAGACCTCAGCGCGCACATCTCTGGGGCCATGACGTGGCTGGTGTCCAGCAGCTGTTGCCCCGCCGGCCGCAATGCCTGGGCTCTCAGGCAGAGCTCCTGCCCCAGTGTCTTCTTGGCCCCAGCTGGCCCTTCTGAGGATATAGACTAGCGCCTGCTTCTCTTGAGCCTGAGTGCTGGGTGGGGGACAGGGCATGGGAACAGGTCTCAGGGCCAGAGGGCAGAACAGGGAGGAGGCAGGGAAGAGCTGGGTGCCCCCACCCGCATGGGACAGAGCGAGCCCCCATCCAGGTGGGGTGGCACATACAGCAGTTCCTGGCAGTGCCTGAGGAAGGCGTGGCCATGGGCTACCCACTCCAGCTGCTGGCCCTGCTCCCAGGCCTTCATGTTCAGGTGGCCCAGGCCTCCAGCACCTCAGCCAGCTGCTCGGCCAGGCCCTCCTGGACCGCAGGGTGTACCTGGATGGCCTCCATCCGCATCTGAACCACCACCTCGTCCACAGCCACCAGCTCCCTCTGCAGCTGGCAGAGAGCAGGCTGAATGCTCCTCCACCCAGGACTCTGTAGGCCATCCTGGCTGTACCCCAGCCTAGGTCAAACCCAGGCCCGTCACCCCCAATCCCAGAGGGGGAAGGGGCGGGCTGCAGTCCTGCCTGGGGTCAGCTGGGGGTGAGGGTTCCTCATCCATCCATTGCCTACAGAAGAGGGGTTCTTGCGGGGGGGAGGGACTGGGGCCCTCCCCTGCAGGAGGCGGTGCTGGCGCTGCAGGACCTCCACAGACACCAGGTCGTGGCCAAGGACAGCACCCTCCACCAGGACCACCTTCTGCATGTGGCCCCACAGCTCGAGCGCCGCCTTGTGGAAGCCGAGGGCACAGCGGGAAGGAGGGCCAGCAACTTTCTCCCTTAGAACAGGGCCACCTCCTTTTGAGCAAAGACTGTGGCTTGGGGATTTGTGGGGCTTTAACACGGAGGGAAATAGGACGAAGACTCTATTCCCTAACTTATAACAGGGAGAATCTGGAAAGCTGGTATTCCACGGTAGGAAAGCCTCTACTTTGGTAAGTTAGAGGTAAAGTCCAAGTACATTATCCTGCTTTAAAAATCATTCCCACTGATTCTCCGTTAACAGCTAGGCTGCCTTAATGTGAGCACATGGCTGATTGTATCTCTGTGTAGAAGCAGATATGATCCTTTTGCCCTCTCTTCCCACCGTGACACCCTGCCCCCCTTGTAGCTTCCCCCAATGCAGGTATTAGCTTTCCTCACCTTGGTGAGCTCAAGTACAGGGGCCTTACGATAGATACCGCCCACCTTGTGACCCATGTCACTACTGAAGAGGTGTGTCTCCAGGCTCCCTATACACGTCCCAAGATAGCAAAGGTTCCACTTCTCCCAGTTCCACGTGGTCCATCAAGAGGAGCTGACGTGAGCATGCCTAATAAAACATGTCTGACTCTGTATTGTATTCTCTCGCCCCTGTCTTTCCTGTCCTCTGTGACTTTACCGTGACCTTTACCTAATATCATCGCTGTACATTCGCGCCTCCTGGCCCTTCGGTGGTTAGAAGATGGATGGTCTCCTCTGATCACAGCAGGTTCCTGATGAGGCCCGGGGGCCACAGGCAGGGCCCGAGGGAGTAAAGGGTCTTGACACGCATGTTGGGAGGAAGGCAATAAGATGGGGAGCCCTGAGCACATGAGATGGCGGCTCAGGGAGCGAGTGGGCTGCCTGTCAGGGGGTCTGCCTGTAGCACCTCCAACAGTCAGTGAGGAGAGGGCTGGCCCCCGGGCCACCCAGCCCCAGGATTTCGGTTGCAGGACCTGTCAGGTGCTCAGTGCACTTAGACACCAGATCCCGCGAAAGGAGGGTGTGGGGAGGGGCGGCAGGGAGCTCTAAGAGTGGCGGTCAGCAAGAAGACCAGCAGGGCCTGTGCCCCCAACGAAACTGCGGCCCGTGCTCAGGGAGCATTGGGAGAGCCCACTTCGTGGTCCTGCCACAAGGAGTGACCTGCGCTGAACGACTCCAAACTGGGGGCAGGAAGGAGCGTGGTTGGACGGGGAAGGATGATTGATGCTGGGAGCTGGAGTCAGCCATGCCCCTTCATACAAACATGTGCACACGAGAATACACACAGAAGTATGCATGCACACACCCACATGCCCACCCCTACACATGAGCACACACACACACGCACACACATGCACACACATCTGGGGTAGGCCCCTTTGTCCCGAGCCCCTTGGCTGTCACTGGCCTGTCCCTCTGAGCACCCACCTCTCTGCGGGCTTTCATTGCCTTGTCCAGCCTCACCCATGTGGCCTCAACGCCGCTCCTGTGGACTTGACTCTGGGCCATGGAGCTGGGGGAGGCGAGTTCCAGGGCACCTGCCAGCTCCCTCAGGGCCTGCACCCTGGCAGCCCCACACTCTGCCCTTTCTCCCGGAAGACCTTGAACTTCTCTTCCAGCATCTGCCAAAGGTGGGGCTGGAGAGGGTCAATGTGGATGGAATTCAGGCAGCTCCTAAAACTCACGAAAGGGCCAGCTGGTCCCAACAGCTCCCACATCCCTCAGCCCTGGTTCTAGAACTCTGCAGGGCATCTCCTGCCCCCTCAGCCCACCCAGCATCTACCCTACCCTCCGTTCCTCCATCCACTTTCCCAGCACGACTCACTTCCACACCCTCCAGATCCTGCCCACACTGTCTCTGGAGATAGCCCGAGTTCAGGGAACCCAGGGCAGCCCCTGCTGTCTGCAGCCTGTGGAGGAGGCAAACCTGGGTCTGTGGATCAGGGAGCCTGGTCACAAAGCCCACTTAGTAGGGTCACTTTCCCAAGCCAAGGGCTCCCTGCACCTGCAGGGGTGTTCTGGGAAGAGTTGAGCTGGGCTGAGGATGCCCTGCACAGCCCCAGGCTGACCCAGGTCACAGTACAAGCTACTGCGTTTCCAGCCCAGATGGAGCTTAGGCGAGATAACGATTTGCCCATGATCCTAGCCCAGAGGCTGGCCCGGAGTCTCAGGGGCCCTGCATTTGCTGCATGCATGAACCATGGAGGGATGCAGCTTCTACCTTTGAAGGGTGTGCAATCTCCTCCAAACACACAGCATGCCTGGGTGGCACACAACGTGGCTACCTGCGGAGTGCCGGGCTTTAGAATGACCCCACCTACTGACTCATGGGGATCCTCCAGAGGGTTTGCAAGCCAGTAAATCTTTCCAAGAGCAGGGAACCTCTTCTTTCTCCTGAGGAGCAGTTAGTGGGACTGAACCAGGCAACAGCCCAACACTTCCCAAGCAGGCCTCCTGGAGCATCGTTAGAGCAAGGGGTAAACTGCTAGTGATAATGGGCTCCTGGGAGGAGAGTTTGCATAAAGGCCTGAAGCGCTGAGCAAGATCTCAGGACGGTGGCCCTCTGGGAGCTTAGGACAAGTTCTAAACCCAGCCAGGAAGCTGAAGGGCTGACCAGACAGAAGCTGAGGGGGAGGAATGAGCATGCTGGGATAACTGCTGACCCCCGCCTGGGGGCAGGGCTTCCTGGTTGGAGCTGTGGGAGCGGACTCAGGCCAGACCCCACCTGCTCTGAGACACTGAGGCCACCCTCAAAGTTCACAGCCAACTGTCTCACGTGCTCATCCATATCCAGGTGGGTGCCTGGGGGAGGGGGTGGCTTCTGCAAGTGCTGCCACCCCAGGCCCAGAGTCCCACCCTCAATGCCTGGGCCCTTGGCCACCATGCTGTCTCAGGAGAAAGCCACAAGCCTCCCAGATGCTGTGTCCCACTGGGTGGAGGCCCCCCTGAGGAGATATGGATCGCACCAATGAATCACACAATCTGCCTCTGACCCCTTGAGGTCTCATCACCGCCCACTATCATCACCCCAGTGCCGCTTCCCACTTTGGACTAGAGTGCATAGGTATTAGCAAGAGATAAAACTCACAACACATGGAACCCAGGAACAGGAATGGGAATAGAGATACCAAATGACATATAACCGCACACCCCTCGCAGGGAGAGGAGCAACAGAAAGCTGAGGATAAAAGAGACAATGGTCGATGTGAGATATGAAAATAATAACAATCTATAATCTATCAAGGAACCACGAGTGGGGGAGGAGGAAAAAAAGGGGAGCTGATCCCAAGGGCTCAATAGAAAGTAAATGTCTAGAAAAGAATGATGGCAATATACGTATGACTACGTCAGATACAATTGGTGTATGGATTGTAACAAGAGTTGTAAGAGCCCCCAATAAGGACACACTGAGGATGACAAAATACACCACTGAAAACCTTATGCTAATCATTGATACACTGTCAGGTAGTGGAGGACTAGTAAAACTAGGCAGAACCTTGTCAGAGAGAGGACCAGATGACGAACACTTTTGGTCAGATTAAAGGGGAGGATCAGTGACAAAGAGCCAGGCCGTTTGCAGGATGCATGGCCACGGGAGCTGCAACGATGGGTTCAAACATCAGAAAGAAATGAGGGTGGCCCAGGACTGGCAAGCCTTTCCTTGTCCTGTACATTGGGGTTGCTTTGAAGCAGACCAACTGGACAGCACCTACCAACAAGACCAACCGAGGAAGAGGAAGCCACTATGGTCCCAGAAACAGACATCACTAGGACGTGTCAGGAGACTTTTATAAAGGTAACCAATGGCCTGGCCCTTCATCACAGAAAGCTGGGGAAGCACCATTGTCCTGGTTTACAAGACGTTCCCCAGATAAATTACTGTCCAGCTGCCCATAGGAAGGAGAAATACCTATAGACATGACGGAAGGGAGGTTCACTCCTCTATGGGAATGTGCTAATCTGTGCACTGAAATGTTGAAATCCACAGACACACGTGTATAAAAGAGAGTTGTAATTAAATGTTTTACCGTGGAAGACGGGTCACCACAGAGCTGTCTCTTTTGTGTTGAAACAAACTTTGCTGAATTTACCTGCCAGCAGTTGCATGTCCTCCCTTTCTTTTAAGGTCGATGGAGACGCACGAGTGTAAGGAGAACGGTGAATGGTGGCCGTTCATAACCCAGGATCATCAGAAACCACAGAGTAAATTTTAGGAACGTAGACGTAGGACAGCGGAGAAAACTTCACTCAGGGACTTCAGTGAACTCTCCTTACAATGCTGAGGCCTGACACGCCTAGTGCCTGGGGGCAACCGGGCTCCTGCCCTAGGTAGTTTTGTTGAGCATGGCTCACTCAGGTGGTGCCTTTTCTCTCCCAGCAATATTGCTCCGTGAAATTCTGCCCATGATGAAAACTATTTGCCATGGGTATGTCTTTTCACATCATTGGCCTCCTCTTCAAAGTACAAATGCTTTTCTAAACGGGTGCTGCCTCCCTGAGCTTTCCTTTGTCTTGGCTCAATTGATGCAGATTCCTGTGCTGAATAAGCCATGGACTAGCACAGGTGGGTGCTTGTCAGTATAGCCAGCACAAGCAGCAATTTCGTTTGTCAAGACCCACCTGGCTTGATCAAGATTCCTTATTCCCGTGAAAACGATTTTTTTCCAGATTCTAGAGGAGCACCAGTGTGCCTCTGGGAGCTAAACCCGGGCCTGCTGAACAGAGGCTCCGGAGTTTTCATTTTCTGACTGAAATTCAACAAGGAATTTCATGGATCTAAGGAAACCGTGAATTGTGGACGTACCAGATTCTCACATCTTCATTGTCTAATGGAAGCTTAAGTTTCCCAGTCTGATCCGGCTGCCACTTCATTTCTGGCAATGACCATTCAATTGTGGACGTTCAGCCTTCTTCGGAATTCTCTTATATCGGCATGTTCCCGCGCCACATTAAGACCACTCGGTGGAGGTTTATGTGACTCAGGACAACTCTTTATTTCAGGCGTCTAGAACAAAGGTAATTCACAGAGGTTGATGATCACTTATTAAAGTCCCGTTTCTCTATAAAGCCCAATGATGACACTTCTACATCTGAGGGCAAAGAGCTCGTGCAGCATGATATTCTCATTTCAGCCACGCCGCCTGCAGTTTCTTCCTTGCAGAAAAAGCTTTCCCAGTGTACTTCTTTAAAATGCTGCAAAATAGTGGGACCGAAGATTTTGGTTTAGGGTTAACTTTAAACGGGCATAGGTACAGGCATGTGGGCATGTTTAGAGACAGTGTTCGAGTTCAGGTTAGAGTTACGGCTGCGTGAGGATTCGGGTTATGGTAAGGTTGTGGATGAAATGTAGGGTGAGTGTGAGGTTTTAGGTAAGAGTGCTTAAGGATGAAAGAACCTATTGTCTCATTTAGGCTTATGGTAAACTTGACTGTTTAGGTATGGGTTAGGGTTAATATTTGTGTGAGGGTTAGAAAGTGTGCGAGGTTAAGAGTTGGGGTCAGGCTTGCGGCTTGTGTGTTACATCCGTTTTGGTTGTGGATAAGTTTAGCTCTCTGTCTAGTTTAAGGGATTGGATTACATTAACGGTGATATGGAGGCTTGGATTGAAGGTGATGGATAGAGTTAAGTTAGGTTCAGGCGAAGGGTGACGGTTAGGAGTAAGGTTAGTTGTAGGGGGAGCTGCATGTTCACATCAGATTTGGGGTTAGGATTAGGCTTAGCCTTAGGGTAGACATATGGTTAGGGTTAGGGCTTGGTTTAGGGTGAGCCTTAGGTTAGGGTTCAGTTTAAGTTTAGGAGTATACAGAATTAGACCTAGGCTTAGGGTTACACCTCTTTTTAGGTTTAGACCTAGGGCTAGGTTTTGACCTAGGTTAGGGTTAGGATTAGGGTTGGTTTTAGGATAGGATTTAGGTTTGAGGTTTCATTTAAGTGTTGGATTATTGGAAGTACATCTGCTCTCCCTGGTTTTCCTTCACGATCACAATGTTTCTGAGATTCATGGTTTAAGGAAAATCTTGCTTCTTGCCGGTTTCAAGGCAAAAAGGCGCCACCGGCAGTTTTTTTTCCGTCAACCTTACGCTCGCACTTTGAGAATCTTGGGTCTTTGGGAAAGCCGTGAGTCCAGCAAGATTTTTCAGTTCAAGTGTGCCCCAAGCAGTGGGTTCTAGCTCTGAGCAATACAGCCCGTGGAATTCCTGAGAATCTGGAACCTGCTATGAAGTTCAGCCTGCGTTTTATTCACACGGAAGAAGCTCCTTCGAGGTTCCCATGCCTCTGTACACTGATGCTTCCAGCAACGTCATGTCTCACAGGTCTATAGTGCTTCTCTGAGTTTCACTGGTCTAGGGTAAAGGGTGAAGCGCCTGGGTTCCCGTGCTTCACTACTGTATGGCCTCAAGATGATGTTTGTAGGCACAGCGGCAAATCCATCGGTGGCAATTCTCTCATATTGTCATTGCGATGGGAAGATACCTTATTCGCTAGGAAATGTTTTACCATGGAAGACGGGTCACCACAGAGCTGTCTCTTGTGTTGAGACAAACTTTGCTGAATTTACCAGCCAGCAGTTGTGTGTCCTCCCTTTCTTTTAAGGTCGATGGAGACGCACGAGTGTAAGGAGAACGGTGAATGGTGGCCGTTCATAACCCAGGATCATCAGAAACCACAGAGTAAATTTTAGGAACGTAGACGTAGGACAGCGGAGAAAACTTCACTCAGGGACTTCAGTGAACTCTCCTTACAATGCTGAGGCCTGACACGCCTAGTGCCTGGGGGCAACCGGGCTCCTGCCCTAGGTAGTTTTGTTGAGCGTGCCTCCCTCAGGTGATGCCTTTTCTCTCCCAGCAATATTGCTCCGTGAAATTCTGCCCATGATGAAAACTATTTGCCATGGGTATGTCTTTTCACATCATTGGCCTCCTCTTCAAAGTACAAATGCTTTTCTAAACGGGTGCTGCCTCCCTGAGCTTTCCTTTGTCTTGGCTCAATCGATGCAGATTCCTGTGCTGAATAAGTGATGGACTAGCACAGCTGGGTGCTTGTCAGTATAGCCAGCACAAGCAGCAATTTCGTTTGTCAAGACCCACCTGGCTGGATCAAGGTTCCTTATTCCTGTGAAAACGATTTTTATCCAAAATCTAGAGGAGCACCAGTGTGCCTCTGGGAGCTACACCCGGGCCTGCTGAACAGAGGCTCTGGAGTTTTCATTTTCTGACTGAAATTCAACACGGAATTTCATGGATCTAAGGAAACCGTGAATTGTGGACGTACCAGATTCTCACATCTTCATTGTCTAATGGAAGCTTAAGTTTCCCAGTCTGATCCGGCTGCCACTTCATTTCTGGCAATGACCATTCAATTGTGGACGTTCAGCCTTCTTCGGAGTCGTTCTGTGCCTGGAACACTTGTTTCCTCATAAAGGGAGACAATGGGTAGCAAACATCACTAAGGACATGGCATATATTTAGTCCCAGATATCACCACAGTTATTTTCTCAGACAAAGAGATCACTAGTCATTTGGTGCCAACAGAGCACAGGGAGCAATGCAGGAGGAAACCTCACAGACCTGCCTCTGGACGGTAGTATGTCACTGAGCTCAGTATATTTGAAATCATGCACTGCACGCATGAATCTGGCTATGCCTGTAGGATGAGAATTACCATGATAACCTGTATTTCAAGAAGGAAAGTGGGTTCTATAGGATGACAATGAAATATTAGAGTCACTTTAATATTTGTTCTGCAAACAGAGAATACTAGTTCCTCCTTTCAAGGGGGCAGTGAGGAGAAAATTTAGGTTAAGGAAAAGAAAAACTCTCCATGGCGACCTGATTCCAACAGGAAATCCTCCCTATCCTTCATCTGTGTCTGTCTAGGGCTGGGTGTCTGTGCTCAGTGGGTCCTGTGCGCCCCCTGCTGCCCAGTGTTTTCCCTGTAGGGGAGGCTTATGTCTGGGCTCACACTGACTTCCCCTCACTGTGCTCCTTGCACAGTAATACATGGCCGTGTCCTCAGCAGTCACGGAGCTCAGCTGCAGGGAGAACTGGTTCTTGGATGTGTCTGGGTTGATGACTAGACGATCTTTTAGAGATGGCGCATATTCTCTGTACCATTTTGAGCTGTAGTAGTAAGTCCTTCCCATCCATTCAAGGCCGCTTCCAGAGTGCTGCCTGATCCAATCCCAAGTAGCACTGGTACTGGAAACAGAGTCCCCCGTGATGGTGCAGGTGAGAGTGATGGTCTGTGAAGGTCTAACCATCTGAGGACCAGACTCCTGAAGCTGCACCTGAGCCAGGCCACCTGGAGACATAGGAAATAAACATAAAACACCCTACCTCTGTGAATATGCCTTGTAGGATTCCATCTTCCCCCAACACTGACCTGATGGGAGACACAGCACTATGAGGAGAAGGAGGAAGGAAGCAGACATTTTGGAGCAAGGTCACCCTTATTCAGCAGTCACTTGAGTCCCTGGTGGGGAGACAGCATTTAAACAGGAAATCACATTAGTGATTTGCCTATGAACACCATTGGCTGGATAAGGTCTGGAGACTGTGAACAGTCCACGGGCACATAGGTCCTGCTGCTCCAAAGGAGTTTTCTCCAAGACTGGCTCCTGCCGCATGCTGGACCAAGGCAGCTTGCAGACATGGAGGTTATCAGATGCCTAAGCAGAGGCTCAGTTTCACATCTTGCCAGATCGAAGTGTGTGCTCGCTGAAATTAATCAGAGTCCTGGTGTATCTGTGTTCTTTGATATGAACACTTCACATTTTCATTCACTTATTCTTTCTGTTGTTCATTGTGAGCTCTGAGAGCTATTCACACACCAGGAACTTTTCTCCACTGAGGAAAAAAAATCATTGAATCAAGCAAGCAAGTCAACAAGCAAGCAAAGAAATATTTGCCTCAAAAACCTAACCCTCTCTCCTTGAGTCTTTTCTGCCTCATAGAGACGCTGTATGGTTGAACAGAACTTCTCTGTGGGATTCTTGGTACAGTTTGACAGTTCATAAATGTACCCTGGGTCTGATAACCTCCTATTTCTGCAAGGACTAACTAGTGATTTTAAATCATCGAGCTTTCATTTAATAACCAGATACATAACCTCAAACTGTCACTTGCCTCTTCATATCTCCTCCCTAAGGTGTCTAATATATTACAGGGCATTATGATGTCACATTCAGGATGAAGGAGCCCATGAAAACAGCCATGGGTCAGAGTTTTCGCTCACATTACATACAAGTGAAGCTGGGCGATGGGTAAAGAAAGCTGGAGAATACTTTGATGGACTTTGAATGATGGTGGTTTTGGAGAAGAATTTTGAAAATACCATGGGGTACTATAAAAATAAATTGATCTTAGAGGGAGTACAGGCACGGAATTTCCTAGAAGTAAGGATACGGATGGTAGCACTTCACCTCACACACGTTGGTCATGCTATGAGGAGAGGGCAGTACCTGGATAAAAAGACTACATGCTCAGTAAAGTCGAGGGTCAGTGAAAAACGGGGACCTCCCTAATGACATGGATTGATGCAACAGATGTAGCCATGAGACCAAGCATAACCAGTGTGATGATGGCGCAGCATCAGACCGTGCTCTGTTCTGCAGAAGGTTGGTATCAGTTGGAACAGATTCAAAGGTACCTGAAATAAGCAAAAATGTGTCAAAACACACAACAGTATTCTACACAGGCCCTGTTAGAATGATAGTTTGGGGAAGGGGGTTGGAAATGAATATGTAATGTCATGTTGAAAAACACACTGCACCAAGGGCTCAAGTAGAAAGAAAATATTTTGAAAATAATGACAGCAACATATATACAAATGTGCTTGACATAATAGATGGATGTATGGATTGTGATAAGAGCTGTAAGAGCTCAAAATAAAATGATATTTTTTAAAAAAGAAGAACCAACTAATAAAAAATTTTTTAAAAAGAAATGTACTCATCAAAAGGAAATGTGTTCCAAGTTTCCAACCCAATTACTGCTGAGAAACAAAGGCAGGGGCTGGATGGCAATGAAATGGGGAAGCTTTACTTGGAAAGTGGAAGGAATGATCCAAAAGGAGAATCCTCAAGATAAGATCCTGAAAAAAAAGGAATATAAAAAGAGAAGGAGAATTTTTTTCATTTATACTTTTAGGCATAAGGATCAGTAAGTAAATTTAGGGATTAATGGATATGTACCAGTTTCACAGGAACAATCATGGATATGCACAGGGTGGGCTTGTGATTATTGAAAAGACATGGCTTTTTGTACTTCTTGCTTCTAAATGTCTTTCCATTTCATCTGATGTCTTTCAAGCACATTTTGGATCCTTGGCCAAAGTCCTGTTTCATGGTGACCTGGAGGTTGGGAATGTCTTTCCTCTGCATGTGTGCCCAGCAGGTTTAGTCCTAAATGATAGTAGGACCCATTCTCAGAGGAAATGGGTCAACAAAGAGAGGGTATCAGGAAGTAAAATGCAGAATAAGTATCGGCAATACATAAGGTATGTATATTTCATAATCTTGTGTCAATATGTCATCTCCCAGGGGAGATTCCTTGGGGAAGTGTGAAATTTGCAGTGTTACACAGGGCCAAGGAGTTTGGGCAGTGGTCTCACACAGAATGTCCAATGACTTCATTGTTCTTATTCTGGAATCTGATTCTTCTTGGTTCCTTTATTGGTAATAAATTATTGGTAATAATTATTGGTGATAAATATTGGTAAAATTTCACCAAAGATTATTTACAACATTAATAAAAATAAAATTTCCTTAAGATGGTAAATCTATTGTCATATATTGTTGCTTATTTTCCTTTCCTCCCTTCCTCTCTCCCTCCTTCCCTCCCTCCTTCCCTCCCTCCTTCCCTCCCTCTCATCCTTCTTTCCTTCCTTCCTTTCAGGATGTAGCAGTGATTGATAGACAGCCTTGAGAAAGAATGTGCATACCATTTCCTCTTCCATCATTCCTGTCAAAGAGAAAACTGGGGTTTCTGTTAAAAATTAAAGAGTTTATTTGAGTAACAAAACAATCCAGGGAGTGGCAGTAGTATCTCTAAGGATCCAAAGTACTGATGTGAAAGGAAATTTTCAGAGAGTATACATACAGAGGGATCCGGGAAGTTACAAGAAAATTCTGATTGCTTGGCAATTTATAAAGTTTGAGTAATTTCACAATTATATATATATATAAGTGTGTATATATATTATATATAAATAGGTGTGCTCATAGGCTTCTTGAAGTATGACAACTTTGGAAAGTAATTACAAAAACACTACACATCATCAACAACAAAAATGAGGTCTGACCTATATCTTTGGCAGAAAGCATCTCCTTATGCTGACCACATAGTTCTTTTGAGCTCCTTCGCAGAATTCAAAAGAAACTCACAAACAATTAGTGGCAGATCAATTAAACACAATCACATGTGGGACTACAGGAGCAGGGAAAGGACCCTGACTGGGAGAGGTACACTACTGCCAAACTGAATAGCTTACAAAATTGGGGCAGAAATCTCTGATGTCCAAGTATGACTTAAGAGCATAGGACTCTAGCTCCCCAATATCCATCTAGGACATAACCAGGGAATGTGTTCTTAACTGTGTCTCCCTGCACTGGCCAGGGTGCTCTCAGCAACCTCACTCTGTCTGACACTCCTTACATTGCTTTACATTGCAAGTCAGGGACCAGAAATAACTCAGTAGAGGCTGACTATGTGGAGATAGAAGCTGAGTTTAGCTGAGTCTGAACTTAAAGTGTCAAACTGCTATTATTTTATGGTAGAAATATAAACTAGTTAGGGTAATTTTATACTTTGTTTAGCTGTAACTTTGCAAGAACTTCTCCATAGCCCTGACCCAGGTTAACCCCCTCTATCTTGTCTCACTGATTCTCCTGTGACTGTGTGTAGGCATGAGTTGTCATGGGTGCTAGCTAAGTCAAAGGCCTAATTTTTTCCTTAGTGTCATTTCTGTCCCTACTTGTTAAGATCTGGCACCTGTATACATGGCCGGTCTCATCGATATTTAGGGCCCTAGCACTGAAAGCCCTGAAAAAAAGATCTTAGTTAAAGCAAATTGTTTTCACCGTTTGTAGCTGTCATTCCAAGATTTGTGTCTGTGTGAAAAATTGTTTCACTCAGTCTGTGTACATGTGTGTATATGTGTTAGGCCAGGGTGACTAGAAAAAAAATGTAATGACACTCCTATAGGTATAAGAAAGAGCTTTATATCAAGGAGTGATTGTATATCAAACAAACATCCCAGTCCAGATCAAGTCCATTAGTCCAGTACTAGTCCAGGAATCCCTCGTCAAACTCACACAGCCACAAGCAACGATGCAGAGTGCAGGAAGCACAGCCTTGTGGGTGAAGAGTTCTGTGGTGGACGCATCTCCAGGGCTTTGGCAGGTCTCCCAGTGGCCCCTCAACAAGAAGGTGAAAACAGAGAGAGGAAGTTCCCAGGATGATCCTTGTGATAAGGCCACACCCACTAGGAGCTATCATCAGGCTTCCAAAATCCACCTCTTCATTTCTATATCTTCAATTTGACATGACATTGTGTGTGTGTGTGTGTGTGTGTGTGTGTGTGTGTAATCACTTCTAGTCAGTTGGCCACACAGCTGTGTTAAATATTACATGGCAAAGGTGAGTGAGTGCTTCCAGTGCCTCATCTGCTTGTTGAAGCATTTCAGTAGGCATTCCACTGCTCCCTGGACCTACTTTTTCACTGATGCTCTTAGTGCACCTTTACCTTTTTCTTGAGTGATCCTGGTTTTTGCTCAGATGGTTCCTCTTGAAGCAGTGTGGGAAACAGCTACCTGTCTTTTGCCCTTTGTTCTGTATCCTTGAACAGCGTTCTGCCATTTGTTTCAAAGTTCACTGTAAAGGTGAACTCTCATGTATTTTAGCCTAAAGACCTTTATTATAGACATTTAGAGTCTTTACCACTGGGAATGTTAACATTTTTTTAAAAACTACCAAAAGTCCCATGGAAGTTTATTTCCAATAATTTTGATAAAGGTGCCTCTGAAAGCTCACCCTGGCTAAGAAGGTTCTGGAGTCCCCTGGTGGAGAAGCTGCATTTAAAGATGCCAGGTATTTGTATATGAGTGTCACTGTGAATGGTATACAATATGGGAACAGGGAACAGCTTGCTAAACTCATGGATCACAACTCCACAGGAAGGTTTCCCCAAGAGCTGGTTCCTGAAGCAAGTGGGATGCAGGCAAGTGAAAGACCAAGAAGGTTTCCAGGGCTCTCAATATTATGACACACATAATTTAATCTTTGACTCAAGGAGTGGATGCTGGGTTTGAACCCATAACCTGTGGTTAGTAACTTAATACTTAGTCCACTGCACCATGCAGCCTTTTTATAAACATCTGCTTCAGGGAACCTGTATTACAGGGTAGTGTGATGTCACTTTGAGGATCAATTGCCTAAAATGCCTGTGATATCTGTACAATGGGTAGGGACGACTGCTGAAAAGTCGATGACCAAAATTATGGTTTGGGGGAAGATATTGAAAGTATCAGTGACTGCAAGTAAGGAAACCTTACTTTATCGACTCGGCATCCCTGATATTCTCCTTCAGTCTTATTTTTGTTCCCCAAATGCAAAGGGTATTTAAAAGAACGTGATTGGAGTTCTCAAAAAATGTTCGAAAAGGAAAACACTGACTTGAACATTAAATTACATTAAAATACACTGTCAGGAAATAGCTTTTTTTTAAGATTTCTGTTTTTTATCAGTAATAAATCTGGTGTACATGTACAAGGGACCCTCAAAGTGGCAGATATACTTATATTTCTTTTTACATATATACTCATACTTTGAATATATTGAGCATATATTCAAATAATATATTACAAATATATTGAAATATTTTAAAAACATTTTATTAGGGACTCATACAACTCTTATCAAAATCCATACACACATCAATTGTGTAAAGCACATCTGTACATTCGTTGCCCTCATCATTTTCAATGCATTTGCTCTCCACTTAAGCCCTTTGCATCAGGTCCTTTTTTCCCCCTTCCTCCCCGCTTCCCCCTCTCCCCTCCTTCGTGAGCCATTGATAATTTATAAATTATTATTTTGTCATATCTTGCCCTGTCCTATGTCTCCCTTCACCTCGTTTTCTGTTGTCATCCCCCAGGGAGGAGGTCACATGTAGATCTTTGTAATCGGTTCCCTCTTTCCAACCCACTCACCCTCAATCCTCCCAGTATCGCCCCTCACATCCCTGGTCCTGAAGGTTTCAACTGCCCTTGATTCCCTGTGCCGCCAGCTCCTATCTGCACCAGTGTTCATACTCTGCTCTATCCAGACTTGCAAGGTAGAATTCAGATCATAATAGTTGGGGGGGAGGAAGCATTTAGGAACTGGAGGAAAGCTGTATTCTTCATCGGTGCTACATCCCACCCTGATGGACTCATCTCCTCCCCTAGACCCCTCTGCAAGGGGATCTCCAGTGTCCGACAAATGGGCTTTGGGTCTCCACTCTGCACTTCCCCCTTCATTCACTATGGTATGATTTTTTCCCCCTGATGATGCCTTATACCTGATCCCTTCGACACCTCGTGATCGCACAGGCTGGTGTGCTTCTTCCATGTTGGCTTTGTTGCTTGTGAGCTAGATGGCCACGTGTTTACCTTCAAGCTTTTAAGACCTCAGACACTATCTCTTTTGATAGCTGGGCACCATCAGCTTTCTTCACCACATTTGCTTATGCACCCATTTGTCCTCAGCGATCATATCATGAAATATTTTTATTTTATATAATGATATTTGTCTTTATTTATTCACTTTAACATATATTTACTTATATTGATATTCACAGTAATTTTCATATTTATATTCATATTTATGTTCACATATATGTTTAGATTCATATGTGTATTTAGATTTAGATTCATATTTACATTGACATGCATATTCATATTCACACTCAAATTGTTATTCATGTTTATATTTTCAATTATATTTACACTAATATTCATGTTCTTATTTGTATTGATATTAATATCTGTACTTCCATACATATTCACATGTATATGTGTATTCATATTTAGGGCATGTTTGAGTCAAATTAATCTAGCAACCAATGATTACTGTTTTCCAGTGCAGTCATAGAGGTCTACCATTTTTACAGTTTGAACATTTTTTATAGCATATGATCTATTTCTTCTTTTTTAATTTTCAGTTGACATCTTGGACATCAGACTTTTTAAACTTAGATAGATAGTGTTCAGGGCCCAGGCCCAATCCCAACTACATGGAAAGCCACTGCTCCCCCCAGAAGAATTTACTTCAGAAGATAGCACAGAAGCTACAGGTCAGAGAGAGGGATATGTCTGATCAAAGCACATGGGAGCAATGAAGGGTGAGGAGCACATCCTGACCCACCAAGCCTTGAGGACTGATATCCTTGCTCAGAGTAGTCAATGCACAGAGAGAACCATATGGCCGGCCCCACTAGGAGACATGAAAACCCTCACGAACCCAAAGCCCTACAGGGGACAGCACTGGAGATACAGTGTGGGAGTGGCACCCGATCTGACCCCACCACAACAAGGCAAAACACTAAGGCCGGGCAATAGAACAGCAAGAGTACAGAGCAAGGAAGTCCCAAAGGAGTACCAAAAATAGACTTTGGGGCCAGGCCGTGGCACCCCATCAAACTCCACTGGAAAACACTCCTAAACGTCATCAAACAGACCTTGAACTATTATGTCTTTGTTTTGTTTTTGCTGCTGTTTTGTTTTCTTTTGTCACTTTGTCTTGCTCTGTCCTATTTTGTGTGCGTATTATTATCTCTGCAGGTCTATCTAGGTAAGATAGGCTAGATAAACAATCTGGAGGAGAAAACAACGTGACTGATGGTCCTGGGGGAGGGGGGGTCATAGGAGAGGGGGAGGTTGGGGAAAGGAAATGGTGTTAATAAACCTGGGGACAAGGGTACAAGAAGGGATCCAAAATCAGTGGCAAGAAGCATGTGAGACGCCTGATAGGGATTGATCAAGGACAATGTAACTGAGTAGGATTACTGAATCCAAAATGGAGGCTGAGCATGATAGTGGGACAAGAGGAAAGTAAAAGGAAATAATGGAAAGAACTAGGAGGCAAAGGACATTTATAGAGGTCACAATGCAGGCATGTACATATGTAAATATATTTATATATGATGATGGGGGAATAAATCTATGTCCATATATTTATAAGTTTATATTAAGGTAGCCAATTGACATTGAACCTCCACTCAAGTACTCCCTCAGTGCAAGAACACTTTGTTCTATTAAACTAGCATTCCATAATGCTCACCTTCCTAATACTATCACTGAAGACATATGGGTGCATAATCAAATGTGGTGAAGAAAGCTGATGGCGCCCAGCTATCAAAAGATATAGCGTCTGGTTTCTTAAAGGCTTGAAAGTAAACAAGCAGTCATCTAGCTCAGAAGCAACAAAGCCCACATGGAAGAAGCCCACTAGACTGTGTGATCACGAGGTGTCAAAGGATCAGGGACCAGGCATCAAAGAACAAAAATTCATATCACTGTGAATGAGGGGAAGTACAGATTTGGGAGCCAAAGCCCATCTCTAGGCAACTGGACATGCCCCTACAGAAGGGTCTTGGGGAGAAAAAGAGTGCAGGGTGCAGTGTAGCAAATATGGAACACAAAACTTTCCTCTAGTTCTTAAATACTTCCTCCCCCCACCACTATCATGATCCCAATTCTACCTTACAAATCCATCCCGACCAGATAATGTACACTGGTACAGACAGGAACTGGAAACGCATGGAATCCAGTTCAGAAGATCCCTTCAGGAACAGTGGAGTGAGTGGCGATACTGGGAGGGTTGAGGGAATTTGGGGATGTAAAGGGGGAACCGATTTCAAGGATCTATATATAACCTCCTCCCTAGGGGATGAACAAGAGAAAAGTGGGTGAAGGGCAACATCAGACAGTGTGAGATATGACAAAATAATAATAATTTATAAATTATCAAGGGTTCATGAGTGAGGCAGAAGTGGGAGGGAGGGGAAAATGAGAAGGTGATACTAAGGGCTCAAGTAGAAAGCAAATGTTTTGAGAATGATGATGGCAACAAATGTACAAATGTGCTTGACACAATGGATGGATGGATGTATGGTTTGTGACAAGAGTTGTACGAGCCCCACCCCACCCCCGCAAATGATTTTTTAAAAATAAAGATAGGTAGTGTTTTTCTAGAAATATGTCCACTTATTCTAAATTTTCAAATTCACTGTTGTGATCTTCATAGTTTTGGTTCTGTTGTGATATTGGCCTTTTCATTTCTTATTCTTTATATTTGCTTTTCTTATTCCTTTTAGTTTAATAAATTTACCAGTAGTTTGTCAAACTTTGTTAATATTTTTAAAGAATTAACTTGTCTTATTGATTATTTCCCTGTTTCCTTTTCATTTATTTCTTCTTTTTTTTTTGCTGCAAAAGATCTCTTTATTGTTTTTTTTTTAACAATTTATTGGGGCTCATACAATTCTTGTCACAGTTCATAGATATACATACATCAATTGTATAAAACACATCTGTACAGTCTTTGCCTTAATCATTTTTTTTTCCTCTTTTCTTTTTTTACATTTTATTAGGGACTCATACAACTCTTATCACCATCCATACATATACATACATCAATTGTATAAAGCACATCCATACATTCCCTGCCCCAATCATTCTCAAGGCATTTGCTCTCCACTTAAGCCCCTTGCATCAGGTCCTCTTTTTTTTCCCCTCCCTCCCCTTTCCCCCCTCCCTCATGTGCCCTTGGTAATTTATACATCGTTATTTTGTCATATCTTGTCCTATCCGGAGTCTCCCTTCCCCCCTTCTCTGCTGTCCCTCTCCCAGGGAAGAGGTCACATGTGGATCCTTGTAATCAGTTCCCCCTTTCCAACCCACTCACCCTCCACTCTCCCAGCATCATCCCTCACACCCTTGGTCCTGAAGGTATCATCCACCCTGGATTCCCTGTACCTCCAGCCCTCATATGTACCAGTGTACAGCCTCTGTCCTATCCAGCCCTGCAAGGTAGAATTCGGATCATGGTAGTTGGGGGGAGGAAGCATCCAGGATATGGGGGAAAGATGTGCTCTTCATCGGTACTACCTCGCACCCTAATTAACCCATCTCCTCTCCTAAACCCCTCTATGAGGGGATCTCCATTGGCCGACACTTGGGCCTTGGGTCTCCACTCTGCACTTCCCCTTTCATTTAATATGGTATATATATACATATATACATATACATATATACATATACACAGATATACACATACATACACACACTTACATCTTTTTTTTTTTTTTGCATGATGCCTTATACCTGGTCCCTTTGGCACCTCGTGATCGCACTGGCCGTTGTGCTTCTTCCATGTGGGCTTTTTTGCTTCTGAGCTAGATGGCCGCTTGTTCACCTTCAAGCCTTTAAGACCCCAGACACTATCTCTTTTGATAGCCGGGCACCATCAGCTTTCTTCACCACATTTGCTTATGCACCCATTTGTCTTCAGCGATCCTATCATGGAGGTGTGCAGTCAATGATATGATTTTTTGTTCTTTGATGCCTGGTAACTGATCCCTTTGGGACCACTTGATCACACAGGCTGGTGTGTTCTTCCATGTGGACTTTGTTGCTTCTGAGCTAGATGGCCGCTTGTTTATCTTCACCTTTTCATTTATTTCTGCTCTATTCTTTAATATTTATTGTCTTCTGGTGACTGATGTTTTACTTAGCTCTTTTTTGTTCTAATTGTTGAAGGTTTGTGTTACCATGCTGACTTTTGCTTTATTTTTTGATATCTTCATATATTGTTCATAACGTGTGTTCTTAGTATTGCTTCTGAAGTATACTAAAGCTTTTGGTATGCTTATTTTTGTTTTTGTAAGGAATTTAAAATCTTAATCCCTACCATTTCCAAGTAATTTAATGCACACAATTGCTCATTTTCCATGTTAGATTTTATTCTTTTATCTTCCTATTGTTCATATATAATTTAATAATGCGGTGAAGTAAAATTTATTTGTAATATCACAATTTTTAAAAATGTATTAAAGCTAGCATTGTAGCCTAACGTATGGTTTATTCTGAAGAATGGTACATATGAACATGAGAAGAAGGTACATTGACGTTTTCCCAGATAGTATGTTTCCTACATGTCTAAGAGGTCAGTAATTGTGGTATTTAGTTCTTCTGTTACTGTATTGATTTATTATCCAGTTGATATTTAGTGTTGTTCTGTCAAACCCAGTGTGGATGTATTTAACTCTATTACTGTAAAATTATGTAGTTCTATCTTTAAGTCTATAAGAGCTTGATTAATATATTTTGAGGGTCTGCCACTAAATTAATATATACTTATTACTATTTTTCATCTTGCTCTTTTGTTCCTTTTATCATATAATGCCCTTATTTGTCTCTCATTAAAGATTTGGTCCTATTTTATTATTAATTTGTATAGCCAGTAACACATTTTAAAATTGTAATTGATTAATATTGCTACCCTTGCTTTTTTAATTTCCATTTTCTTGATATATTTTCTTCTACCTTTGATTTTTAGATTATATTTGTCTTTATGTCTTAATTGTGTTTCTTTTTTTTTTCACAGTTGAGCTTGCTTTATGGGTGGCATGCTGGCTGGGTTGTGGGGGCAGGGCAAAGACTCAGACTGAGCTTATCAAGGGACTGGGGCATGGCGTCCTAGCTGGTGCCAGGATGGGATCAACTCCTTCAGGACGGAGGGGCTATGAGAAGAGGCGGCAGAGAGAGCGAGGAGAGGTGGGGAAGGAGGGAGGGGTGACAAGGGGATGGAGTAGGAAGAGAGACAAAGGGAAGGCAAGGAGGAGACAAAAAGCAGGGCCTGGCTGGGGCTGATGTACAAACCAGAGGTGCTCCGTCCGGTCAGCAGCAGGAGAGGCTCAAAGGGGAGCCTCCTGGGAAGTGTAGGCAGCCATGAGGGCCCGCTTCAGCTGCTCGTAGGTGACGAACATCACCACGTTCCAGGAACCCAGGCGGAGAAAGGAGGGCATGACCCCTTTGTAGAAGGCCCGGGGCCCCTCCTTCTGGAACATGGTAAGGGCGCAGTTGCCAGCGCTGCTGTACTGGCCCAGGGCAGAGTTCATATATCTTGTCTTGACCACGTTGACGGGGAGGCGATAACGGTGGTGCAGAAGCCGGCCCCGAAGGCGGAAATGAAATGGCAAGGGAGGTCATCCGTCATGAGGTTGGCCTTCAGGAGGGAATCTTTGATGAGGTCATAGGTCACCAGTTCAGCACAGTTGACAATGGCATTCCGAGCCACATTGGGTGAGGTCCCTTTCCAGAGTCCCTGAAACCCTTCCTCCCGAGCAATGATCTTGTAGGCATCCACAGTGCTCTGGTATCTTGGGCTACCTCCAGCCGGGGCCTGACCTTGGAACCAGACCTTCACCACATCTGTGGGCTGGGCCACCACCACAGCCAGGGCACCAGTGGTGCTGCCTGCCAGGAGGCGGCTACCGATGCCGGCATGCTCAGAGCCCTTGGTGTAGAACTGCTTGACGGAGTCATAAAGGCCGATGCGAACAGAGGCGAAGCTCATCTGGCGCTGGAGGCCGGCGACCAGCCCGTTGTAGAGGTTGCGGGGGCCCTCTGTGCGCACCATGGTCAGGGTGGTGCCCAGCACGCCGGGTACTGAGCGCTGGCTATGGCCCGCAATGGCCCTTGGCTTTCTCCTTGGATCTGCAGCCGGACTTTAGCGGTATCCAGGGGGAAGGTGATGAGATCCGCGATGCAGGCGGCTGTGCCAGCCCCCAGGAACTTCACCGTGGCGGTCGGGGGCACATCGGTAGCCTTGGACCCAACCATGATGCTGACTTCCTGCTACCTCCCAGTAATGAAGACGGGTGGAGAAGGGGAGGGCACCTTCAATCAGCAACAAGATGAGATAGAGGAACTCTGCCGGAATCCGGACTTGTAAGGTCTCAAGATGAGGCCTCCGAAGATCAAGCTTCTCTAAAGACGTCCCGTTCTTCAAAGCCAACAGTGGCGATCAGGATCTGATCTCTTTGGTTTTCCATAGAAAATAGCTGAGATATGGAACACCTATTGGTCATACTATGTATCCGGGCTGCGGGGAGAACACGAGATGCAGATGGCAGTGCGGTCGGCGGGGACACAATCGGAGATGAAGCCGTCGCGGTGCAGCAGATTTATGGATCAAGCAGATTTATGCTTTTCACTGCCTCTTGAGAGGTGCATTGAGTCCTTTTACATTCCATGTCATTATTGATGTGTATGCATTTATTGCTGTCATAATGCATTGCATTTCTGGGTTTTTTTTCCCCCTTTGTGGAGTTATTGAGTTTTTCCCCTCAAATTTTGTGCCCTGAGTTCATTTTTTTAAGTTTCTGTTAATTTTTTTCATTATTATTTTGTAAGACTCCATGCTTTGTTCTTGTTTTTCTTATGGATTAGCTTTATCTTTTCTTCTTCTTCATCCTTTCCATATTACTTGAGAATTTTGTTAATAATTATATGATTCCAGACAATAATATTGGCATAGAAAATATTTTCTAGATCATTCTAAGGGAAATTTATTGAATAAATATGCATTTTTGAGTATTTATTAGGATGAAAAGATTCAAGATACATCAGAGGGTGTGAAGAAAATTTCCACTCAGCATGAGAATATTTTTTTTGCATTAACTATTTCTAACTTTGACAACAAATGGCCCTAGTTAGTTTCCTGGAGTGTAAACTGAGATCTCATCTATACTTATTATTCTGAAGTCTGCCTTTGGATCTCTGGTGACAGACAGACAAAGCCCATTCCAATGAAGAGAAGGCAAGTGCCAATGCAGGAAGTTTCCCAAGAGTCACTGTGCACGGTATCCCTAGAAAGGTGCTGACAAGGTGGGGAAACCACAGCTTCTGAGAGGAAATCATCACGACTTCATTGCCTGGCATCTGCTGAAAATGGCCTAAAGAACATTTTGAGAAATTAGTTTGCAATTTCCTCCCCTTGTGACATATTTACTATCCTTTGGAATCAAAGCTGTCCTTCCAATGAGTGCTCCCTTTATTGTGACTCCAATGAGTGATCTTAATAATGACTCCGCCCACCAGACAGGTCATTCCAGTTCACCTGTTCCCAGTGTCAGGAGTCTCTCTGTTTGGAACCCTTGTTTCTGCATACAGGGAGACAATGGGTAGCAAGCATCACGAAGGACATGTCACAAATTTAGCCCCAGAAGTCACCACAATTGTTTTCTCAGATATAGAGATCATTAGTCATTCACTGCACGATTCACTGACAACAGTGCACAGGGAGCAAAACAGAAGGAAACCTTCACAGACCTGACCCTGGGCGATAGTAGGTCACTGAGTACATTTGAAATCATGCATTGCATGCATGAATCTGGCATGCCTGTATTTTATTGTCAAAGGTTTTGAGTCATGGATAGGGTGAGAATTACCATGATAACCTGTTTTTCAAGAAGGAAACTGGTTTCTAAAGGAAGGCAATGAAATATTAGAGTAACTTTAATATTTGTACTGTGAACAGACAATGCTAGTTCCTCCTTTCAAGTTGGCAGTGAGGAGAAAATTTAGAGAGTAATAAATTCTACATTACAAATCTGACTAGATGAGAGGATGTGCATAGGCACAGATAGCAACTGGAAACACAGGGAATTCAGGACAGATGACACCTTCTGGACCAGTGGTGAGAGTGGTGATTCCTGAAGGGTGGAGAGAATGTGGGGTAGAAAGGGGGAACTGATTACAAGAATCTAGGTATAGCCTCCTCCCTGGGGGATTGACAGCAGAGAAAATGGTGGGGAGAGATGTCAGACAGTGTAATGTATGACAAAATAATAACAATAATTTATGAATGATGAAGGGTTAATGAGGTAGGGAGAGTGGGGAGGGAGGGGAAAATGAACAGCAGATACTAAGGGCTCAAGTCGAAGGCAAATGTGAGAATGATGATGGCAACACATGTACATATGTTCTTGACACAATGGATGTATGTGTGGATTATGATAAGAATTGTACGAGCCCCCAGGAAAATGATTTAAAAAGAAAAACAAAAACTGTCCGTGGACATGCTGAGAGATGAAAGAGGGAAGGAACCCTGAGTCCTCCTTGTCATCCATCTCTGCCTGTCTAGTGCTGGGGATGTGTGCTCAGTGAGTCCTGTGTGCCCCCTGCTGCCCAGTGTCTTCCTTGCAGGGAAGTTTGTGTCTGGGCTCACACTGACTTCCCCTCACTGTGTTTCCCTTGCACTTAAAGTAATACACAGCTGTGTCCTCAGCAGTCACCGAGCTCAGCTGCAGGGAGAACTGATTCTTAGATGTGTCTCTAGTGATGGAGAGCCGGCTTTGGAGGGATGGGTCATAATTTGTACCGCCATTATAGCATATGAGTCCCATCCACTGCAGACCCTTCACTGAGGGCCGGCGGATCCAGTGCCAGCAGTAACCACTGCTTGTGATGGAGAAACCAAAGACAGTGCAGGTGAGTGACAGCTTCTGGGAGGGCTTCACCAGTACTGGACTCGACTCCTGAAGCTTCACCTGGGACAAGACGCCTGCAGAAAAAACAGATGGTCCACGTCAGTCACGTGAATTCACAACAATTCCCAAAGACCCAGGGCAGATATCTGAATCTCCACTTTGGGAACTGTTACCAGGCACAGGAGAACACACAGAAATAGCATCTTTAGACCACAGCTCTGCTTTCCCAAGAGACCTAGAGCCCTGTCTGTAGAGAACTGATAGCTTTCCCGCCCAAGGGTGAAATTTACCCTAGTGCCTGAAGAATGATTGCATGTGAGGGAGCCCTGTCCTTATAAACAGATAGTAATAGAGACCAGACAACCTTTTTCCTCCTGAGCCCATGCTAGGGTAGCTCTTTGTTTGAACTCATATGCATGTTAGTCTACAGAGAGAGAGCACTTGACCTAAGTGGTGTGTATTAAAGATCAAAGGAAAACGAAGTATTTCTGAGCTCAGTGTTTTCTCCCTCCAGCCCCTCAACGTCTCTGCCCTGCCTTGGGCTCCTGTATGTCCTGTGCCCTAGAGAGTGGACAGACTATCATTTGTTGAAACATCAGGTGGACACCAGGGTATCGTCATCACCCACAGTCTCCAAACATCTTTTCTTTCCACTTCAACACTTCCATATCAACCTCCTCAAAGTCTTCAGGGGTTTTCTTTGGGCCACTGCCATCACCAACACCAGCACTCCTACAAACAACACATCTCAGGTTTTGATAACTAGGGCCAATCTCAGTGTAAATAAAGAGATCCAAGTGGCATAGGGCCTCAGGGAGGAGGTTTCCAACTGGGGAATGTGGGCCCCAGAAAAGAATAGTTTCAACTTTGTAACTTCTAACTGATGCAAGACTGAGATGACAGTCCCTTGGTTTGCCAGAGCACATGCAACATTAGGGCAAAACTAGTCAGGAGTTCAAGGATAAATACATAACAGAGAAGTGAGTGAAAATTTAAGTCACCAGGGGTACAGAATAAGAATAATGATATTTCAGGTTTTGAACAAAAAGACACCCACTTGAGACCCAACAAGCACCCTGAATTAAAATAAGGTCCATCCAGGCACTAGTCCTGATCCTGAGCAGGAGCTGGAAATAAAGGAGGGAAGGCGAGGGACGGATTAAACGGTAATCACCTGTAATACTTCAGCATCATTAATAAATCGATGTAATTTATACTCCAGGAGCCTTCCTTATTGGAATCTCCAGCCTTTGGTGAGTCCAGAAAATCAGGGGTTCTCAACCTTCCTAAGGCCACGACTCTTTAATACAGTGTCTCATATTGTGGTGATGCCCAAACATAAAATTCTGTTCTTTTTAACATTTTATTAGGGGCCCATACAACTCTTATCACAATCCATACATACACATACATCAATTGTATAAAGCACATCGTTACAATCTTTGCCCTAATCATTTTCAAAGCATTTGCTCTCCACTTAAGCCCTTTGTATCAGGTCCTTTTTTTCCCCCTCCCTCCCCACTCCCCTCCCTCATGAGCCCTTGATAATTTATAGATTATTATTTTGTCATATCTTGCCCTGTCCTATTTCTCCCTTCCCCCCTTTCTCTGCTGTCCGTCTCCCAGGGAGGAGGTCACATGTAGATCCTTATAATCGGTTCCCCCTTTCCAACCCACTCACCCTCTACTCTCCCAGTATTGCCCCTCACACCCCGGTCCTGAAGGTATCATCCACCCTGGATTCCCTGTGCCTCCAACTTCTATATGCACCAGTGTACAACCTCTGCTCTATCCAGTCTTGCAAGGTAGAATTCGGATCATGGTAGTTTGGGGGAGGAAGCATCCAGGAACTGGGGGAAAGCTGTATTCTTCATCGGTACCATATCACACCCTGACTGACTCATCTCCACCCCTAAACCCCTCTGTGAGGGGATCTCCAGTGGCCAACAAATGGGCTTTGGGTCTCCACTCTGCACTTCCCCCTTCATTCACTATGATATATTGGATGATGCCTGCCTTATACCTGGTCCCTTTGGCATCTCGTGATCACACAGGTTGGTGTGCTTCTTCCACGTGGGCTTTGTTGCTTCTGAGCCAGATGGCCGCTTGTTCACCTTCAAGCCTTTAAGACCCCAGACACTATCTCTTTTGATAGCGGGCACCATCAGCTTTCTTCACCACATTTGCTTATGCACCTGTTTGTCTTCGGCGATGGTGTCATGGAGGTGTGAAGCCAATGATATGATTTTTTGTCCTTTGATGCCTGAAAACTGATCCCTCATAAAATTATTTTCATTGCTACTTCATAACTATCATTTTGCTACTGTTATGCATCAGGAGAAACATGTGAAATGGTCGTTCCACCCCTAAAGGGGTCGCGACCCACAGGTTGAGAACTACTGTTCCAGATGAAGGCAGAATAAACCCGGGTTGGATTGGGTGAAGTTGCTGTGGGAGGTGTTCTTAGGAAACACTTGGCACCTCTGGGAACGCCTTGCACACACAGACACACATGCACACAGGTGAACACATGAAAATATTAGCAAACAAGAACCTAAAATGTACGCAGAGAGAATTCAAAAGCCAAGTGAAGTAAGAGACCATGTACAATATTTAACTTACAATAAGAGCTCACCCAAAAACCCAGAGCTTAGCATCGTGATCTGCGTGTTCGTTGCATTTATAAAATGTAATACTTGGTGACACTTTTTTTCCAGTTAATCTCATTTATCAAACAAGGTTTTTTCAACAGTAAATAAACTCTTGTCAAACTTCATTGTTCATTGTTCAACCATAACCACCCTTAAATATTATAAATGATCTCTCTCTCTCTCACCTCTCTCTATCTCTTCCTCCTTTCAGTGTAGACTGGTTAAATTTTTTCATGTTTGTAATTTTTGAATACTAAGAGGGCACTACAGCATCACCCCAGGGCATAATTACCAATGAAAGCAAATTAATTAATTATAAAGATTGTTTAGCTTAATTATGTCTCCTTAATTATGTGTGTCTTATTTGGAGATAAATAGAATGAATGGGATTAACAATGAATGGTAATTTTTTTATCACCATTATTTGCAAAAATCTGCCTGGGCACACAGACAAGACAGTAAGGCGAACATCAGCTTGAGAAATGATGTCCACTGGCTGGAGAGTACATCGTCAGAGGACCATACTGGGGATACATGGTGTGGAGTGAGCCTGGTCTGACCCCCACCTCCCTCCACAGTGGGGTGGACCAATAAGGGAACAGAACAGGTCAGCAATGGGAGCCAAGCCAAGCCATAAAGCCCCTGAGGAGCCACAAAAGTAGACTTCAGGCTAGGAGGAGAAGTTCCCTAAACTCCCCAGGACCGGCGGGGAGAGAGTCATAAAGGTCAGCAGACAGATCTGGGATTATGTATGTTTTTAGGGTTGGGTTTGTTTGTTTTTTGCTAGTTTTTCCACCCTTTAAAATTCAATCTATTCTTTCTGTTTTGTTTCGGCTTTTGTTGTTTTGCCTACCCATATAGGCAATGGTTTTGGAGGGCCTTGGTTCTGGAGTGTGGGGGAAGGGAGTGCTTATCAAACAATTCCATAGGTAGAGGAACAATTAGGAAATTAAATCAATAATGAGGAGGACTTAGAGATTCTGGGGGTGTTGGAGCAATAGCAATTTAGCTAAGAGGCATTACTAAGAGGCAGAAAAGGCGTGAGTGTGATGGTAGAACAGGGGGAATGTAAAACAAAATACAGAAAAGATCTAGGAAGCAAAACTATGGATAGAGGTATAAACATAAGGGTGTACATATATAAATATATTAATTCATAAAATAGAGATATTGACTTATGTACATATAATTGTATGGCCATACATTGAGGAAGTGGATGGACTATGGGCTTCTGCTCCAGCCCGCCCTCAACACCAGATCACTTTGTTCTAACAACATGGCATTTTACTGTATTGTTATTTAAGTTCAAGTTAATTGGGTACAAACATAACAATGGTTGAGAGACAACAATTAATAACACATTCTATGAGTCCAGTAATATTCTGATACCAGGGTCAGATAATGATACTTCAAGAAAATGTAGACCAATATTGATAATGGAGCTACAAGAAAATTTTTTTTAATATTAAGAACTGAGGCAGACAACATTTAATATGTTGTCTGACTCAGTTCCCAAATAACTTGAACTTAAATAACAATACAATAAAATGGTATTTATTCATAACTGCCAGAATCTGCACCTTTAAAAATCTTACAATTAGGCTAGAAGTGTCTCATGGAATTTTATTTATTTTATTAAATATTTTATTGGGGGCCCTTACACCTCTTATCACAATTCATGTAGTCATCCATTGTTTCAAGCAGATTTGTACAGGAATTAACAAGACTAACAATAGCATTGACCACACATGCTAATGATCCTCAGAAATCAGGATGGTGACATGTTGTCTCATGTACTTTGAATATGTTATCAGGAGAGATCCATCTTGGGAAAATGATATCATGCCTGGTAAAGTAAAAGGCAAATGAAAAGAGGAAGAGCCTTGTGTGGATCATTGGCTGCAGCAATGGGCTCAAACATAAAATCCACCGTGAGATGGAGCAGGACTTGGGAGTGTTTCATCCGATTGTACCTAGGTTCTCTGTGAGCTGGAACCTACTTGAGGGCAACTAACAACAACAACACACTGTCCTCTTTGTCCAAGACTCTCCTGTTTCCATTCTTCCCCCTGAGCTAAATCCTGTCCTTGATCTTACTTACATGACTGGTTAGCCTAGCAGGGGGTGAGTTCAGTTCTGGACATGAAAGTGACCAAAAGCAATTCCTTGAGGATCTTTTTTGTGAGTCTGAGTTTGGGTCCCCATTTTTCTCCCACTCTCTCCAGGATTTTCTAAAGGGATTACTTTTGGAGCACTTGGTAGCAGTGGCTATGCACATCCCGTTCTGCTGATCAATCACTAATTTTTGGTGAGCAACCCACTGGAAAGTGGCTTGTATAACTAAGAAACCGTTTGGACTCTAGTTGCATGCTATTGTGGGTGACTCTACAATGAATGAACAAACCCCTGTTTGTGAAGAGGGTAGAAGTTGGGCTGCTAACTTTAAGACTAGCAGTTTGGAACCACCTATAACACCACAGGAGAAAGAATGAGCGTTCTACTCCAGCAAACGTTTTCATTCTTGGAAACTCACCAGGGAAGTTCCCCCTTGTCCTATAGTATCTATGTGAGTCTGCATTGACTCGATGACAATGAGGTTTTTATGGTGGAGGTTGGGGAAAGGGAAGTTAATGATTTATCCACAGAAACAGGAAACCTCACATGAAAACAGGTGTAGTAGCTACATAGTTTCATTTCAACTTGGGAAATAAGTCTAGGGGTAGAGGGTAGCCTGTCAATCAGATCACAGCTTGATGATGCCTCCTGGTGGGCATGACCTTCTCATGTAGATTCTGGGAATTTCTACTCTTTTTCCCTGGAGCTGGGCTACCCTCTCTTTCTGCTTCACCTTCCTGCTCTTGAGTAACTTGGAGAGCTAGAAGAGCCACACGAGACCCATGCCAGCACTAAATGCTTCTACCACCATTGGATACACAAAACTTTTCACCCACTGGCCTGCGGTCTTCCTGCATTCGTCATCATTCCATGTGCTGTGTGAGTCTGAAGGGGAAATTTTGGACTACTATCAGATATATGGGCTAATATCGGATGTTTAGAGCTGATCTGGATTGGGATAAAATGTTTTCTTGTTATCTATTAGTCATTGATGTAAATCTCTTTCTTGCACATATTTGAATGACCGTGAATTTGTTTCTCTAGTCTACCCAGTATAACACAGCAAGTATTTCCAGAGAAGTCACCCTTTAGTTGCAAAACCTAGGCTAAGTTTTCCCAGATCTAAGGATAAGGTGGCTCCAGCAGAACTGGGAACATAAACCAGTTTAATTCAGAAAATATTGCCTGATAAGTGATGTTTGTGGATTCCTGATAAAGTCAGGTAACAGTTTTCTGTACAGCCTGGGGAACTATCTGACCATATTGGGAAACATAACCGAGTGTTACAAATCAACTTTCTCTATTTTCAGCCAGGAACTTTGGAATCTGACTTGAACTTTCATAAAGGAATTCCCAAGTATAACAGGCATGAAAGAAGCACAATCTTTCTGGATGCAAGTTAATCGGGAAATAGTTCACTTTGATCTTTCCCCAAAACACTTATTCTGAGAGTCTCAGCAGCCAAGAGTTACCTGCAGGTAGGAAATTTAAATTTCAGATCACTCAACTTGGAAAAGTCTTCCCCACTGTCCATAACGACCTCTTGGACTGATAGAAACTTGAATGAGTGATACATTAAATTAGCAGAGTGCACGAATCATGATAAGCATCATAGAAGAACATAACTCTCATGTTTAACTATCCCCAAAGCTTCCCGGTGAAATCAAACAAGAAGATAGTATAAATTCCAGCTCTATGGACATTACGTTTAACAACCATTCTCCCATCTACGTTCCTCCATTCCCTTTTCACTGCTCCTGCTGAAGGTTTATTTTTAAATTTTGTTAAAATGACATATAACTTACCTAGACGTGCATGCCATTAGGTACTTCTCTTTTCCCCAAAACCAGTCATACACGATAGTGCTTTAGGTCAAAGAATGGACCATCACTATAAAGGTTAAGCAAGGACCCTAAGTTCTTGCTTCAGACCCATTAACACCTTGGCAGGATTGGATGGTTGGGTGTTTGGAGTTAGTTAGGAGGATGCACATCCGGGGAATCTGATCACAGGCTTACGCACCCAACGTACATTGTTGTATTTCACCCATGTCACCCATACACGCTCTCTGCTATGGGGGAAAGTACTGGAGCCTCGGCCATTGTTATCTGAGTCTCAGCCACTGCTGTGGGCCCTTTGGCGTGGACCGCCTCTCCCTGGCTCCTCCCCGAGCCCCGTCCCAGGCCCGCCATGCCCCGCCCACCCTTGCCAGGCACCTGTGTTGGTGCCTCAGCAGAAATGGGCGGGGCAAGAGCTGCCGTGAGAGGACTGAAGGCAGAGACCCTACTCCTCCCTGACCCCGCTAGCTCCTCCCCCTCCGGGTCACGCCCAGAAAGGGCCGGAAGTGGCGGTGTCTTATACTGAACTGCCGCTCACAGCGAGGATGCCGCTGTCTGGTGCTCTGCTTGCGGTGCCAGAGAAGCGCCCACAGCCTGAGCACCCTGTTGCCGGCGCTCCCAGGTGGGAGGCCCTGGGCTCCGGGACATGTGTGTGGGCGGAGGCTGTTTTAGTCCAGCTGACTAGGTTGCAAGCGCCCTTTCTCTCCCCCAGGAACCCTGCCAGCACTTCTCTTGGTGAGAGGTGGGCGGGTGTCCCCAAGGCCGGTCCTATTTCCCTGCTTTCAGATTGGTTGTGGTTCATGGTGGGAGTCCCTGTTGGAGAAAGGGGATCCCGGCTGGGGTTTGGGGCTTCGGGGTTCCCTGATTCTCTCTTTGCGGGTCTCCTAACCCCCCTCCCTTGTTTCCTTCCGCACAGCGATGCCTCCTCCCGAGACTCCTTGCGCCTCCTCAGCTCAAAGGTGAGCCCGGGATCTTGTTCTGCTGACCTCTCTCTGGACCCGACCAGAGTCTGTTCTAGGCGCAAGATCTCTTGCTGGTCCGTGACAGAAACGTTTTCCCTGGCTTTAAAATATTGGTGGCCGCCCTTTCTTCTTACTCTTTGTTTTTATTTCTATCTATATATTACTAAGGTTTTTAAAATCATTCCCATTTCATTTCCTTTCTATTCTTTATTGTTTCTGTTGGGTTCAGTTTGTGAAGCACAAAAGGAGTGGATGCCTAGAGATGAAATAACATGCGAGTGTCTGTAAGGATGTCTGGGTGGGGTCGGGGTGGGTCGCTGGCGGAGTTGGGGAGGGTGAGGGGACTTGGGGAGTAAGAATGAAGGATTGAGGGGACTGAACACTACAACTGAAGGTGACTAATAAGTCTGCTTAAAGGCGATTTAATCATAGTGGGAAAATAGACGATGTGAAATCGATTGTGGTAGTGATTGTGGAATGCTTAAGTAGGCTGAATTGTGGGATTATGTGGGATATGTGGATTAAGTGCCCCAAAACGTGTTAAAAAGAAAGAAAGATGCTCTCCATCACAAAAGTAATCTAACTAAACTATGCACAGAAGAATCAAAAACCAAACTGAAACAAAGGAACCAAAAACAAGGTAATGCTAAGGTGTTCAACCTCTATTTGGGGGATGAAACTGGAAGTGACCCTGAAATGGGCCCTTGGCGTTTGAACGTTGTGAGGCTGAAGGACAATTTATTTGGGGCTGGTGTACTGGGCGTTGGCCCTGGGGCCCTTGGCCAAGGCGCCTCTGCCAGCTGTCCAGGCAGCAGCAGGCTCATGGTCACCAGGATGTCGCAGGCTGTGATGGTGGAGTAGTTTGGAATGTGCCAGTTGAGATGCCTGGTCGGCGATGTGCCCAAAGGTGTCTTTGATCAACGAGTGCACAACGCTCATGGCCATGAACGAGATACTGGAGTCTGAGTGGACCTACTGGAGCATCTTGTGCACATAACACACAGTAGGTCTCCTTGCCGCTGCATTGGCATTTCTTGCTGTGCTCCCTTTGAGCCTTAGCTGCAGCCTCCTTGGGACTCCTCCCTGGAGCAGGCAGGGACTTAGCAGGGTCAGGTGGGTTGTTTGACTGGGACGGTACACCTGGTAAAGGTAATGTAGGTGTCCTAAGGCGAGCTGAGGGAGGACAGAAACCTCCCCTGGAGCAGAAATTGTTGAAGCTCACTGGATCTTGATTTTTAGTAGGAATTTAGACCATGAAAGAAGGACCTCTAGATCCCTCTGACCTGTTGGGTTTTCAGCAGGAAGTGTTGGAAAAGTTACCACAGGGATAACTGGCTTGTGGTGGCCAAGTGTTCATAGTGATGTCACTTTTTAATCCTTCAATGTCGGATGATTTGATCTAATCTTCCTTGTAAGATGGGGGTGGAGGGGTGAGGGGCAGGAGTAGAGGAGAGGAGGGAGGACAGGAGAGAGGAAGGAGGTGAGAGGGAATGATTGGAGCTGCCTCCACATTCCCTGATCGCCCCTAGCCTTGAACCCTGGGCAGCCACCTGCTGGAAAAGGTGTGTAGGCCAGCCACTGAGTGGGGACTTGTTTTTCTCGACACTACCTAGGTGGTCAATGAGGAGGTCCTGTTAGGAAAATGGGTTGGAGATGCTCACATTGTGCACTTGTGTGTCAGCATGCCGTTTGGATCCCTGGCCCGCTGTCGGCACTCTCCCACCCTGGGGTCCCCAGGCTTTCCCACCTGTCTCACAAACTTGAATAGTTGAGTTGGATCCCATTTTATTTTTGTAGATCTTATCATTGTTTCAAAATGTTTCACACACACAAAAATCTATTTTCAATTTCATTATTTATGTGATTTTGGTGTGTACATAGGTGCATGTGTGTGTACCATACACATGTTTTTGTAGTATCCTTTTTGATAACGACTAAGGATGTTTACCAGTAGTTTTGTTAGGGCAAAATGTGTGCTACCTGCTAACTGCATATATAAATCTCCTAGTACTGCTTTTGCCCATTTTAGCCCTGCAGGCAGGCTGGCCGGCTCTCCCTGCTCTCTGGCAAACAGCATCACCTCCTCCTCCTCTTGTGTTTTAGAAGGGTATAGGTGTGTTTGAAAGATGGTCAGCATCTTAATATGTAAGGGTTAATGGTTTGGGAGTTGGAGATTAGCAGTTTATCATTAGGGATTTAAGTACCAAGTATTTTTGTGTGTTGAAATGTTGCCTAGAACATTTTAACATTTACTACCTATATATAGTATTTATGACCTATTTGGCAACTTTTAAAATATTTAATAAATCTTTTTATTGGGGCTCATACAACCCTCATCACAATGCATAAATATTCGTTGCCCTCGTTATTCTCAAAATTCTCCTTCCACTTGGGTTCCTGGAATCAGCTCGTTTTCCTTTTTATCCCTTCCCTTCCCTCCCCGCTCTCCCCTCCCCCATGAACCCTTAATAGTTTATAAATTATTATGTTATCTTATACTTCCAGGCCTCTCCCCTCACCCACCTTCCCATTGCCCATCCCCCAGAGATTAGAGGAAGGTGATCACACAATGATGGTTTTTGTTCTAGGTGTCTGCCACCTGGTCCGTTCAACACCTTGTATTCGCTTAGGTTGCGCACTTCTCTGAGGGCTTTGTTGTTTCCGAGCTAGATGGCCGCTTGTTTGCCTTCAATTGGCAACTTTTTTACATGACATCTTCAATTTATGATGAATAAGGAATTTTCTTTTCTTCTTTTTGGAAGTCATTTTCTTCTTTTTATTAATTCCTTTTTTCTGATCAATCTAGCTAGTATCATTTTTAATATGAGTGGTGAAAATGGATATGTATGTTTATCCTGATTCTGCGGTGGGGTGAACTTTTTTCTCTTTCTCTTACATGTGACATTTTCAAAGTTTTTTTTACAAGAATGTATATTAGCATATTGAGTTTTACCTATTTCATGTTAGATTTGTAGTTGTTTTTTTTTAACATGAAAAGCTTTTTACTTTGTTTATTATTCATTCTGTGTCAATTTAGATAATTGACTTTTCCCCCATCACTAGGCATATTTGAGTGTTCATTTTCTTGTGTTAAATCAATTCTGGGATGAATTAGAATTAATCTTGATGCATGCTTATTTTAATATATTGTCTGACTCAGTTTCCTATTTTAAAAATAACTTTTTCATTCAGATCCATTATCAACACTCGTCTATAGTTTTCTTAAAATATCGTCATCTGACATGGGTATCAGGTTGTTTCTTGTCTCATAGAAAATGTTACTAAGTGCTCTCTAAAAACTATTGTTATGTTGGAACCCAATAAGTTGAACTTAAGCAACAAAACAGTAAAAAAGTGCTTATTAATCTTATGTGAATACTCTAGCTGCCAGAATTTTTAGTTTTCATCTATCTTACAGTTAGGCTGGAAGTTTCTCAAGAAATTTTATTTTGATTCAATTGATTATAGACCTTCTAAGCATCCTGCAATCCAGTGAGTAATTATTGTCAGTCTCTTGCTCTGCTGGATCCTCTGAACTTCCAGCTGAACCCTCAGTGTACAGGACTGCATGATTTACAGTTTCCTAGACAGACAAATAGCTGCTCACCACTTAGTGAGTGTGTTGTTTTAGACTAGAGCCCATGTTCCTGAAAGTACTCTGCCACCTGGCATGCTGTGAGGCCCTTAGAGAACTGCCTTCAGCTCACCAAAAGAATGGGCTAATGAGGGGTGGAAATGCCTCAGTGATTTTGTTGTCACCTTGTTTGTTCCAACTTTTTTTAACTGAAGAAACCTCTTCCCTTTTTTTCATGAGAGAAATAATATCTTTTGTAAACATAACACACTAATGTCTTTGTGTTTGCGCTGGGTGTATATTTGTGGTTTCTGAGACTGTTGTCATATCAGCTGTCATTGAGTCAGTGCCATCTCACTGGGACCCATTGCACAACAGAACAAAACATTGCACTCTCCTGTGCCATCCTCATAATTGAGGATGAACGCATGTTTTTAAAAAATTTATTTATTTTAACTCATTTTATCAGGGGCTTGTACAGCTTGTATTACAATCCATGCATATATCAATTGTGTTACACACATTTGTACAGGTTGCTATCATCATTTTCAAAACATTTTCTTTCTACTTGAGCGCTGTATCAGCTCATTTTATTCTTCCCTCATGAAGCCCTGATAAATTATAATTTTTATTGCTTTTTCGTGTCTTATACTGTCTGATGTCTCCCTTCACCCACTTTTCTGTTGTCCATCCCCCTGAGAAGGGGTTATATGTAGATCATTGTGTTCATTTCCCCTTTCACCCCTCACCTACCCCTTACTCTCCTGGTATTGCCACTCTGATTATTGGTCCTGATGGGTTTATCTGCCCTTGATTCCCTGTGTTTCTAGCTCTTTTCGGTACCCATGTGCATTCTCTGGTCTAGCCAGTTTCGTACAGTAGATTTGGGGTCATGATTGTGGGGTGGGGGAGCACTAAACAACTAGAGAAAAGTTGTATGTTTCATAGGTGTTATACTGAACCCTAACTGGCTCATCCTTGTGACCCATTCTGATAGGTTAGTTTATTGTGCCAACCTGGCTCATAGGAACATGGTATAAATAATGTTGCAGTTTGATTGGAGGGCAAAGAGATAAATGGCTAGGCAAACCGTGCCCCGCTCTCTCTTGCACTCTTCTCATCAGATCAGGGTGCGCCTGCTAGTTCTCTGCCACAACTTGTGAGCTACACTAAGTGTTGGCCTAACAACCTGTGGATCATGTCGCTAGAGCTTGAGGTTCCTTTGAGAAGTGCTTCATCATGTTGCTGATGTATGCATCACTTGAGCTTGGGACTGTTGGATCCTATCTTCTTGCTCTTTGTTGATGATCTGCCCTTTGTTTGCTGCCTGTGTCCAGACTGCCTGCATTGCCGTACATAAGACTCACCTGTCTGCTTCCTTGACCTTGGACCCAGTGGCCCTCATGAGTTGAAGGACTTCCAGTATATTAAATGTTTCACGGAAGTGAGTTGAACTGAGCACTCTGGACAGCTGTGTGAACAAATTAGCTGCTATATTCTTTTGTGCTTTATATGTCTATCCATTATATAGAATATATAATAATATATAATGATTATATATAATGGTTTTATATATAATGATTATATATTGTATATGTAATAGATGTATGTATGCACATATCTATATATATTCACAAGTGTCCTGGTTTTGTTTCTGTGTAACACACCCTTCTGTAAGGGGGTGTCCAATTGCCTACAGATGGACTTTGGGTCTCACTCCACACTACCCCTCTTTCAAATTGATAGGATTTTTTGTTCTGTGTCTCTGATGCCAGATACCTGATCCTATTGACACCTCATGATCACACAGGCTTGTGTGCTTCTTCCATGTGGACTTTGTAGCTTCTCAGTTTGATGGCCTTTAGGACCCCAGAAGCTATATCTTTTGATAGCCAGGCAGCATCAACTTTCTTCACCATATTTGCTTCTGCACCATTTTGTCTTAATCGATTGTGTCAGGAAGCTGAGCATCATGGAATGCCAGGTTATTAGAACAAAGTCTTCTTTCATTGAGAGAGTAATGGGGTAGAGGTCCAATGTCTATCTGCTACTTTTATACTTAAAATTTAAATATATTTACATAGATACGTTACCCTTTTGTCATATATATGTGTACATATGTAAATGACTGTATTTAGAACTCTATAAATGCCCTTTGTCTCCTACTTCTTTCCTCTATTTCCTTTTACTTTCCTCTTGTCCCACTATCATGTTTGGCCTTCATCAGTTTTCAGTAATTCCTCTCATTACATTGCCCTTGATCACGCCCTACCAGGCATCCTACACTCTCCTCAACGTCGATTTTAGATCACTTGTGCCCTTGACCCCAGGCTTACAGCCACTTCCTTTCCCCCACTTCCCTGTTTCCTTTATCCCCCCACCCCACCCCAGAACCATCAGCCCCATTGTTGTCTCCTCTGGTGTGTTTATCCTGCCAATCTTATCTAGATAGACATGCGGAGACAATAATAAGCACAGAAACAAGACAGAGCAAAATAACAACAACAACAAAAAAGGAAGCAACCACCGGGAAAAAAGAGAAACGACTTAAGAATCATTCCAGGTTTGTTCGTTGATCATTAGGAGTATTTTACTGTTGGTTGAGTCTGATGTGGTACCATGCCTTGGCCACTCAGTCTGTTGTTTTGTATTTCCCGGGCACTTCATTGCTTTGCTCCTCTTGCTGCTCTGTTGCATGCCCTTAGAGTTTTGCCCCAGTGTGGTGAAGTCAGATCGAGCACATTTCCCACAGTGTGCCACAGTGTTGTCCCTCATAGCGCTGTGGGTCATTAAGGGATGCCGTGTCTTGTGATTGGGATGGCCCTATGGTCCTCTCTGTGCATTAGGCAATTTGAGCAGGAATATCATTCTTCGGGTTTGGTGAACCATTTGTCGCAGTCACTTTGTTAATCCATTTGGTAGTGGGATTCATGTTTTTCACTGCCCGTCATCTTTACCAAACAAAATATCCTTTTCGAGGAATGATCTTTTCTGATATATGTCCAAAGTATATAATATGAACTCTCACCATCCTTGCCTCTAAGTAGCACTCTGACATTACATCTTCCAAAACAGACTTGTTTGTCCTTTGCATGTCCATGGTATGTGGGACATTCTTGTCCAGAACTACAATTCTAATATATTCATTCTTCTTCAGCCTTCCTTTGTTCATCTTTCAAATGCACAAGAGTCAATTGACAATAGCCTGCTTTGGTCAGGTGAAACCAGTCCTCCAGGTAATATCTTTTCCTTTCAATACTCTAAAGAGGCATTGTTCAGCAGATTTATCTAATGCAATGATTGATCTCTTGACTGTTATACTTTCAGTATTCAGGATATTTGTTTGTTTGGTCTTTTTTCTATACACCAACCAATTTTTTTCTGGAAGGAGTTAAAATTTACTCAAGCTTTAGATTAAGAATTTTGATCAAGGAGGGGCTGTCGGAGCCAGCTCAGGAGTCAAACCGTCCTGAAAGAGGGGGAATGATTATTAGGGTAAAAAGAAGAGATTAAAAGTATTGGGAGGGCAACAGTGAATACTGAAGCTTCGGGTTTGTTTTACATACTCCTTTTATCCATGCAGAAACAACCCAGGGTTTATTATCTCATTGTTAAGCAAGCACATTTGCTACACATAGCAATTTTGTCTTCTGCCAAGGCAGACATCCCTGAGAAAATTAAACAACCTATCTTCCCAGACTTTGCATACTTTCTTGTTCTTTTTTTGTTGTTGTTGTTCTTGTTCTTAACAGTATGTTCAAAACGTAAAGTCACAGAAGAAATCAGCAAACACTGATACATAGTTCATGAGACTTATCAGCTGTTTCAAAGCTGAGTCTTAATGGCCTTCAACAGCCCCCGCTTTTTTATTTACTGAAGACGTCTTTACTCAAAACGTCAGCAGATCACTGTGTCTGTCTTAGGTTGTGAAGTCCTGAAATCGCCCTTACCCGTCATCAGTCACTGTCTGCAGGAGACTATGACCTGTCTTAGGTTGGAATACTCAGACTCGATTTTACCCGTCTGACTAACCAAACTCTGCCTTATACTCCTGTTTGGGGAGGGAGTGAAGTATGCAGGTGTACTTCCTGTAATTTTGTTCCTAAAGCCAATAATTCAACCATAACCTTGTGCAGTATCATAGGGAGTATGCATAAGATAAACAATACACACACTCCCACTGTGACTAGAGAAAAAGCATGTGAGGTAGGCCTCTGAGATTTCCTAACGAAAGGAAAGAATCTTGAAAATGCTGGAGCCAATCCTCAGCAACCTTGTCGACATCAAAATAAAGAGACTTAGCATCTTTTATGGCTAATATTTCTTGATGGAGTTGTAATCAATCTAAAGACTCATTAGCATTGTGCCAAGTACCTTGAAGATGATTCTACACTTTAATCCAGCTATACTGACTGTTAGTGTACTATTTAGGTGTAACACAGATCCATGTATGTACAGCATGGCACTGTAGACTAGACCTGGCCTTAAGCCCCTGCACCTCGTCTCCTAAATACATGACCATGTCATAAAGAGCATTTACTTTTTGTTCTAACTTCCTGTCTATATCTTCTTGAGTACCCAAAACATTAGTCACATCTTTGGATAATTCATTTCCACAGTGGGCAGTTTGTAAGATTTGTGAAAGTACAATTGCTGCAGTAGTAGCAGTAGCAACTAAACTTAATATAGCTAAAATACTTGCTATAAGCAAACCTACAAAACACTTAAATCTGGTTGATGCTTTTTCAGTCTCTTCTAATACCTGTAACCCTCTTTCTGAATACCAAGGCCCAGTAATATTCACTGGCAGCATAACAAAAGAAGGTTGATATAAAATGGCGATGACAATACCTTCAGGGGACCAGGTAATACAATTAGACAAATTGCAGTTATTACAAGACCTGTTAAACTTAGAATCATCATGATCTATAGTAATATTCCCTGCCAAAAGTACATAAGGCGATGGTACGCAGGCAGTAACATTTCCCTGTGGTCTGGAGGTAGGGCCCATAAGCTTCATGTCCCCCTAAGCAGCCCCTATTTTCCACCACTGAGTTTGTGGCAAACCCAAGTCTGACCACCAAAGTCCTGCAGACAGCCCCTTTTCCCATTTGGCATTGTTTTTTTTTTTTTTTTTTTTTTTTGAGTATTGTCCTGGTTGACAGACCAATCGATGATATATCTCTCTTTTGTGACGTTATACCTGATGGGCTTGTCTGTGAGACATGATCTCCACAATATGGTTTTATTATTCTTTTGAATCTCTAGTCTACATGAGGAAAAAGACTGTGGAGTGGGTGGAATAACATTTCCTTCACTTTGTACAGGGAGGGCGTGAGTCATTAACCCACATCTTGATTTCCAGACCTTCCCAGACAGCAGGAAGTAAGAGTGGTGGATCAGAAACTTAAGCCTAGTACTTCTCACTGAGCCATGTCCCCAGAAGCACTCTGAGGCAAATTACCATCTGCATGGTTTGCAAACTGCACCAACCATTCAGGCAGCCCCCATGCTCCATCAGCATCCTGTGTAAAAACCCAAACATGCCCTCCTCCCCATATTAATAGCGGGTTGGGGCCATTCCTCCAGGCAAAACAAGCCAATGATATCTCTTCATAGGCTCTTTGAAGTTGGTGGAAGGGACACTAAAGGCAAATCTTTTACAATATTTTGGATCCAAGGGTGTGGTATAAAAACAATCTTTTAAATCTAAAATGATCTTATATGTATTGGCTGGAATAGCAGAGGGGGAAGGGAGCCCAGCCTGCAGGGCTCCCATAAGTTCCATAGTATCATTAACCCTCCTTTACTGTTTTTCCTTACAAAGCAGCTGCTATCGCAAGCCCCTGAGTAAAGAAAGGGTCAATGTCTGAGCATAGTCTGATATAATCGGACAGGTTGCCCTTTTTTCCAAAAGGTCTCAGCGCTGCCTGGCAGGCAGTATTTGCATTTTCAAAAGCCAATTGTTTCCATTCTGCGGCGGGAAGCACCTCGAAGGAAAGTGTATCTAATAAAGATTGAGTAAAAGAGGCAGTTGGGCCATATTGGGCACAAGCAACCTTGAGTTCTTTTAGCTGTTTGAAAGGAATAGGAGTAAGCCCTCTCCAATAGTTTGTGTTGTTTTTCATCAGTTAACCTTATTTAGAGAGCTTGAACCCCATTCTCTGGGCAAAGATGATGGAAGATAAGTCATCCTTTTCCTTGATCCATCTCATTTACCTTTAAACTTCTGCATTCACGTTGGCTCTTGGCATCACCCATGTACCTACAACTAGACATCCTTTGAGTGTAGCGTGCATTCTTTTACAAAGGCTTTATCATTGCCATCCATAAACACAAGAGCTTCAGAGAGGAGAAAATAAACATCCCTCTGGGCCTGTTTCCTAGTTAAGGATGTCTCTGCATTGACTAGTTCACCTCTAGGATTTGCTGTTCATGTCCTTCTGTTTCTTATTGTCCACTTTAAAAAGAAGTTTCACTGATTAGCGTACTCTGCTGTGCATATTACTATGGGCCTCTAATGGATTCCCCCAAGCTTAGTAATTTCTTAACACTCAATAAAGTATTTTATTCAAGGAGATGTGAGCTCATAAAGTTTGAAGAGCTCACATGGGTTGGACTGAACACACGCAAGCAGGAAACTCACATAATGACATTTGTGTTTTAACAGTCATATTAACATACACATGCCTACTATGAACAAATCAGCACATATACTAGAACTAACAAATCTTCATACAATACCCTCAGATTAATAAATATACATGCATTTACTTAAGAAAAAACCCACAAAGACACACTGAAATATACTAGAATTATAATAATAGAATCAATGCAGAACAGACTACAAGTTCTGTCACATAGTATAACATATTAAGGCACAGAGTAGTTCATGTGTACTAGCACATACAAAAAAACAGACAAAGTGCATACAAGAATATACACACTGAGCTACAAGAATGTGGAGGTGTGTGGCAGAGACATTTTCTCTGCAGGTAGAGGAAATAGGTACCTAATTTAACTAATCCTTCTTAGGCTCCTCTACATTTCTCCCCTGAGGGTCCCTGTTATCTGTGGGCTTGAGTGACCCCTGAGCCCCGCCCTCTCCCTGTATGGGTGTATGTGTCTGGGTTCCCATAGCCTTTCCCTCTGTGTGTGCCTGACTCAGAAATATGTGATCATAACTACAGCAGTCACAGTACTGATTGACAGAAAATCAGTCCCTGGGCATGTCTCTAGAGAAGGATATTCTGACAGAACTTGAAGGGAACCTGTGGGTGCCCTGTACAGAATAGGACGCTTATAGCCCATGCACAAGGGGACATAGAGCAGGAAGGGAGGTGAGGTCTGGGGAGGCATGTTGAGACTAAGCATAAAATGTGTCTTATCTCCCTTTTCCTACTCTTGTATCAATATTCACAACTGCTAAATTAAACAGCCTTTGGAGAAAAAAACTGACTCTCAAATTAGCCTGTGGTGGACAAGGACAGACAGGAGCTGTGAATGAATAAAATGAATGAACTCAGAGAAGAAAGTCTCCGTTTGGATGAATGGAGAGAGGTGACTTGATCTAGGATTGGGCTACTGGTGGTAAGTTCATGTAGTATGTTGTCTGGAAATATATATATATATATATATATATATATATATATATATATATATATATATATATATATATATATATACACACACACATACAAAGATAATAAAGTTAGATCCTTTGCACAGCAGGGACTGTTATCCCGAGGAAGGAGGGAATACAGGAGGGTTATTGAAAGCAAGGGATAAAGTTTTTGATGAAGCCGATGATTTGAACAGAATTTGTCCTAGATGCACGAATTACCAATTACATGGGAAATTTGAGACAATTCAAGGGAAAAACGAAACAAGCTAAGTTTGAAATCATCCTATCATCAGAGGGAGATTGGGTGAGTGTTTCAGAAAGACGGGAGGAGATGCACTGATTCCCTGAGGGATGCTGAGAAGGAGAAGAATCCCCAGACACAACAGGAAGCCAGTAGTGAAGCTCCATTTGGACCTGCTCCTGGGTCTGAGTCCTGTGCTCTGCAGATCCTGAGGGATTCCTGCAGCCTAACCTCTTCCACTAGGGTACATTCATGTCTGGGTTAACTCTGACTTCTCCTCACTGTGTGCGTTGGTCTGGGTAGACTAGAGAAACCAATCCATAGACACACGTATATTGTGTATAAGAGATTTAATATAAAGGGCAATTGTACATTTAGAAAGCATCTTAACCCCAGTTAGGTCCAAGCCCATAAGTCCATTATTAGCCCATGTGTCGGATACCAATGTATAAATTCCTCTTCATACTTATGAAATACATGCAATGATCCAGAATGCAAGATGATCACAGGCCAGTGGGCAGAAAGTCTTTGGATCCAGTGGCATTGTAAGCTTTTCAGCGGAGACGGGTCTCTACATGGCTTCTCCAGAACCCAGGGCTGCATGGGGTAGGTCCATGTGGCTTCTATTCAGGGATGTCTCACAGAGAGTCACCCTTGTCAGTAGGGTGTCTCCCAGGGATTAGAGAGTCTCTCTTCCACCTCCAAGATGGAATACGGGATTTCCCAGAATTCTCAGAAGGCCATGCCCACGCAGAGGCTTCATTGGCTATGATCCAATTGACAGACTCCAACCCTTCCCTCTTTATCCTCTGAAGTCCCAAATTCACACCAGATTATGTAACTACCATACTGTGCATCTTTTGCACAGAAATACAAAACTGTGTCCTTGAAGTTCAGGTTGTCCATTTGAAGTTATAGTATGTCCTTACCATTGTCTTTGGAGATGGTAAATTGGCCCTTCGGAGAGTCCTACCAACACTATTCATGTATGAAACCCACTGCCGCCCCTTCTCTGGGGCTAGGCAGATCCAGTGTATATTATAAATACAGGCAATGAATGCAGAGACTGTACGGGAGAATATCAGAGAAGCCTCCGACTGCCTCAAGTCTCCCTCAGATGCCATAGCTCCACCTCACACTGGACACCTGCAAACACACAGACATCCTGATCCTGAAAATCATATTTACTGCCTCTCACTCATGCCCCCTCATGCACACTTTCTCTGCATCAAAGCATCTTTTGAAATTCCAAAAAGGAAAATTGAGCTCAATAGAGATTCCACTGTGACTTGATTTGTTCAGTCTTGAATGGGGGTACCTTGGAATTCCAGAGGTGGAGCAACTGTCCAAGAGCTTCAGAGTTGGGACTTGGATGGTTTTCCTCAGCAGGGGAGGGGTCTATTTGCATACCTTCTGCCTATATAGTCATAAGTAATGTTGAATGACTTCTAAGAGAGTCACTCCAAGAGTAGATAAGAATGTTCTAGATATCTTGGAAAGCCCTGCGTGTGGGGTTCATTATGCAGTGTGCTGCTAAATGCAAGGTCAGTCATTCTAAATCTCCAATGGCTCTGCAGGGGGAAGAATTCTCTACACACCCATGAAGATTTATAGACTCAGAAGCCTACAAGGGCAGCCCTATTCTATAGGGTTGTTAAGAGAAAGAATTGACTTAATGGAAATGTCAACCTACAGTTAGAGACAGTGCCTTGAAATGTGCCCTCCTCCTCTCCACCCCCTAAGTGTGGTGCTTATTCATTTCTTGATGCAGTTAAATAAATATTCCCCTAGAAATATATATTTAATCTGACACAAGCTTCCCTTGTCTAATTCTCTTTTAAATTATCTTTTGGAAAAGAAAATTCATATGCTAAAAGTAAAACCCTCCCCAGCCCCTTCTAGACCTTCCCTTAATTGTCCCCTTGAGCTGAATATGACAGCGGCTCCTGAGTCTCGCTCCTTCCCTGCAGGTTTGTCTTGCCTTGAATCAAGCTTGCCTTCCCTTCACAAATCTTTTGCACACCAAGAATTTTAAGGTACTGAGTTAAACTTAGAAGTTCTGTAGATGCTGAAGGTCTCTACATACCCAGAGAAGCCAATGCTGTCTGTGAATTTGCATAACACATCGGGACGTTTCCAGGGCATCTTCCAAAAACTAGAGGAAGTCTCCCATGCTTGAGGAGTTGATTGTGCTCTCCAAATCTAGGTATTATGCTTTACAATACTAATGCTTTCTTTTTTATTAAATACTTTTATTGGGGGCTCTTAGGGCTCTTATCACAATTCATGCATTCATCCATTGTCAAGCACATTTGTACATATGCTGCCATCATCATTTTCAAAGCGTTTGCTTTGTACTGGAGCCCTTGATATCAGTTCCTAATTTTCCCCTCCCTCTCCCACTCTCCCTCTTTCATGAACCTTGATAAATTATAAATTATGATTTTCATATTTTGCATTGTCTGCTGTCTCACTTCACCTACTTTTCTGCTGTTTGTCCCACTGGGAGGGAGTTCTATGTCAATCCTTGTGATTGATTTCCTCTTTCTCCTCCCACCTTCCCATTACTCTCTTGATATCTCTATTCTCATTGTTGGTTCTGAGCGGTTTATCTGTCCTGGATTCCCTGTGTTGCGAGATCTTATCTGTAGCAGTGTAAATATTCTGGTCTACTAAGATTTATAAGGTAGGATTGAGGCCATGATAGTGGGGGGAGAAGCATTAAAGAACTAGAGGAAAGTTGTTTGTTTCATCGGTGCTGTAGTGCACCCTGACTGGCTCTTCTCTTTCTTGTGACCTTTCTGTAAGGGGATGTCCAATTGTCTATAGATGGGCTTTGGGTCTCCACTGCACACTCTTCTTCATTCACAAAGATATTATTTTGTTCTGGGTCTTTGATGTCTGATACATGATCACGTGTACACCTCATGATCATACAGGCTGGTGTGCAAAGAATGTACAGACGTGCTTTATACAATTGATGTATGTATATTTATGGATTGTGATAAGAGTTTTATGAGCCCCTAATAAAATGTAAAAAAAATAATTTGACAAATCCTGGTTAAAGGATATGTTTTTCTCAAGAGAATAATTACCTATTAAAATAATAAATATTGACAAAAATAATATACAACTGTCAATTATTTCAGAAATGGTAAAATCAGGTTTGGTTTGGTTTTCTCTTCACAGGAGATACTTGGGCTGGGATTCACACACATACAATTTCAACCTAAAGTAATTTGGAAAAAATAATTAGGATGGAGAGAAACTGATTGTGTTGAGTGAAGCACATGGAGGTCAGAATTTAACGGCATAGAGAGACTACCAGTCCTTCTGGGATTGATTTCAACTTGTCCCAAGTGTGATTTCTTTCTCCCCTGTCTTCTGAGGAAGAATATGGGCTTTTAATTTTTAGGATCTGCCCTCCAGGAAAATAAGAGGCATGCGAACCTAGTTGCTGAAGGTTCCTTGAAGTGCTCTTCCACATGGGTGAATTGGAAAACTCCAGACACAAGAGCAAAGAAACACTTGGCACCCCCTGCACCTGCTCCTGTGGCAAAGATTGTGTCCCATGTACCCTGAGCTCCCTCTGCTGCCCAATTAGGGTTGTGATGCTTGAGATGTTTGACCATTAAGCCTTCATTGTGTCTCCTAGTACGTTTCCTACATTTTACATGTCAGTGTCCTCAGGTTTCAGATTGTTAAAACACGTGCAGCTGGTTGAGCTATAGTGGTTGCAATGCATCAATATGTGAAAACTGAGTTGTTGCTAAGACTCATCACAAGGCTTCTGTGCCACCTAACACAGGTCGTGTTTCCCAGAGCCTTTTAGATCTAGAAACATTGATATTTTCAGACCTGGAAGCTAGACATAGCACTTTGAGACATAGCACATAGCTTTCCCAACTCATGACTGGTCTGTAGCAGCTCTACCTGCACGATCACACCTAGGAATACGGGGGGAAATATAATTTAAAACCATTCTAAGATGAAAAGAACTGCTTTTGACATGAAGGTGCTTACAGGGTAGGACATTCATGTCACCAAGAAGAATCCAGAAGGGTGTCACCTCCGCAGGCATCTCTGATTAACATGGTAAGGATGAAGGCCTAAGATACCTGACTTTCATGTGTGACTTGGAGCTCTGTTACCATATTTTACTGTAGGCGATCCACGTGTGCTGTGCTTGTGGAAGCAGAAAGAGGATGGCTCTGAGTAGGAGCAGTAATGGCCTCTAGAGGGGATTTTCCTGACCTGTGTTCTGTGAGGTCAATCTCTACCCTTCATCATTTGCACTGACTGTGGACAAACAATTTCTTCCTGAAAACCATGGGTAGATTTGTAGAAATGCAGACAGTTGGCCTGAGGTGTGAGCCATAATGAAGGGAATTCCTGGGGATACTATTTTCCTAGGAATGTTCCACTTTCTCTCTGGGCAGCCCAGTTCTACCCTTAGGACAAGGGTAGCCCATGAGATGTGCAGGCTGTTGAGTTAAAGTGGAAGGTAAAATGATGAACATTTCTGAGCATCCACTTCAAAACAAAACACTTTTATTAGAACTTTCCCCCTTATATAATTCAATACTTCAACCATATCAAGAAGAGTTGTATAATCTTTACCACAGTCAATTATAGAACAATTTCTCCCCCTCTGTAATCATTATTCATGTAATATATTTCACATACTTGCAAAACTGTATGCAACAAAACTTTCACCGATTCAACGACTTCTACATGTGTAATTCAGTGCCATTGAGTATTCTTTTCAGGTTGTACAACCATTATTTTTATCCCCCTGCATATTGTTTCACTGCAGTTAAACTTAATTTAATGCCCCCCTAAGCCAAATCTCTTCCCACTTCACACATGGTAACCATAGATCGTTTTCTTTCTTTCTTTCTTTCTTTCTTTCTTCTTTCTTTCTTTCTTTCTTTCTTTCTTTCTTTCTTTCTTTCTTTCTTTCTTTCTTTCTTTCTCTTTCTTTCCTTCCTCCCTCCCTCCCTTCTTTCCTTCCTTTTCTTTCTTTCTTCTTTCTTTCTTTCTTTCTTTCTTTCTTTCTTTCTTTCTTTCTTTCTTTCTTTCTTTTCCTGATATAACATTCACATTTCCATACTTAAAACACTTCTAAAAAAAGTTGTATGCCCATTTTCAAAATAAGCTTAATGCTCCCTCCTGCTTCACAGATCCACTGATTACTCCTCCCCCTTCCATATAAACCATTGCCTCAGTTATGGTCTCTATTCATCCACTCCTTTACTTCCAAACTTGGAGATAATAACAAAACAATTAAAAACAAAGATATAATTAAACATAAAGAAAAATTATAATGACATAAAGATACAAATAAGAGTAGAGTACAAAACAAATAGAGAAGGTACCTACTTCGCTTTTCCTGTCCTGCTCTTTATCTGCCTCCATGGTTGCTGTGGTAGTTGTATAATCTGCTGTCAATTTGAGACTTAAGATGAAGGGATGGAGTTTAGTCTGTCAATCTGGGTGCAGTTTGATGACATCATTTGGAGGCACTGAGGAGAAAAATAGCTCGCTGGAGGCAGGACACAGTCTCATGCCCTGTGAGACATTCCTGTCAACAATGCACAAGGAGCTACGCTAGAGCCCTGGAGCTGAAGGAGCCATGTGGAGACTCTTAACAGCTTTGAGATGTTTCCACCCATCTCCACTGGATCCACAAGACTTTGCACCCACTGGCATGTGCTCTTCATGCATTCGGCATCATTGCATGTGTTGCATGAGTCTGAAGAATTTATAGTCTGGTGTCAGATATCTGGGCTAATATCAGACTTATGGACTTGAACTGGACTGGGCGGTTATGCCTTCTTAATGTACAATTTCTCTTTGATATAAAGTTCTCTCTTGTACACATATGAATGTCTGTGAATTTTTTTCCCTAGTCCACCCAGACTAACATAGTTGTGGAGTTTCACATGTTCACTTTCCAGGCACTAGGTAGAGGTGCCCATGGTATATGACAGGATTTAGCTAGATCCATCCTCTAGGTGATCATATTCTGGGTACAGGATCTTAACATGGCTCTGCTCAATACTTACCTTCATTGAAAAATCAATGAGATAAGGGCATTACAGCAAAGTGGGGTGAAGAAAGCAGATGGTACCAGGGTATCAATTATCTGGGATCTAAATGGCTTGTCTTCAAGCAGCCATCTAAGTCAGGTGTCAAGGAAGTCCACAATGAAGAAGCACACCAGCATGTGTGACCCAAAGATAGTGACAATTCAAATGTGATGAAGGAAAAACCTTCAGAGCTCAAATTATGAACATCCCATTTGTCGAAGGGTAGGTGAACAGTGAGAACTCAAAAAAATCCATCTGAAGAATATTTAGTCATATTAAACCTCTGGCAGATCCCCTTGAAAAGCTTTACTCTCAGACAGAGATAACTGCGAACTTGATCACGGTGGATCAGACCATGGCATAATATGACAATTGGTCAGTTGACCTACCTCTCGATCCAACCTGTACTTGCTCTAAGGTAAAGCATTTCTCACTTGTTCCATGACAGGATTTTTTTTTTTGCTGAACTTTAAAATATTGATGGTAGTCTTTCTTTCTTTATTCTTCATTTTCATTTTTATCTTTATATTATTATTATTTTCTTCTTGATGTTTTATTTTGGTTTTGTTTTTTGTTGTTTCTATTGGGTTTCAAAGTTTGTAAAGCACAGAAGGCGCGGATCCCTAGAGACAATAACTGATGCAATGGTCTATAGGGCCCTAGGGGAGTAGAGGAGTAGGAAGGGTGAGGAACTTTCGGGAGCAAACAATGAATGTGGGAGGGGGAGAGAACCAAAGAATTCAGTATTATATATATGCATATATACATATAGTACAACATTTTAAACATCTATGTAAATGAATACTATTTTTAAAAAACATTTTATTAGGGACTCAGACAACTCTTATGACAATCCATACTTACATTAATTGTATAAAGCACATCTGTACATTCTTTGCCCTCATCATTTTCAAAGCTCCCTCCTCCCTCATGTTCCCTTGACAATTTATAAATTATTATTTTGTCATATCTTGCCCAGTTCAAAGTCTCCCTTCACCCACTTTTCTTTTGTCTGTCCCCCAGGGAGGAGGTCACATGTAGAGCCTTGTAATCGGTTCCCTCTTTCCAACCTACTCACCCTCTACCCTGCCAGTATCACCCCTCACACCCTGGTCCTGAAGGTATCATCCTCCCTGGATTCCCTGTGCCTCCAGCTCCTATCTGCACCAGTGTACATCCTCTGCTCTATCCAGACTTGCAAGGTAGAATTTGGATCATGGTAGTGGGGTGGGGTGGGGTGGAGGGAGGGGTGGAAGCATTTATGAACTGGAGGAAAGCTGTATTCTTCATCAGTGCTATATCACACCCTGACTGACTCAAGTCCTCCCCTAGACCGCTCTGCAAGGGGATCTACAGTGGCCAACAAGTGGGCTTAGGGTCACCACTCTGCACTTTCCCCTTCATTCACTCTGGTAAGATTTTATTTTTCTTATGATGCCTATACCTGATCCCTTGCACACCTCTTGATGACACAGGCTGGTGTGCTTCTTCCATGTGGGCTTTGTTGCTTCTGAGTTAGATAGCCGTTTGTTTACCTTCAAGCCTTTAAGACCCCAGACACTATCTCTTTTGATAGCCGGCACCATCAGCTTTGTTCACCACATTTGCATATGCACCTGTTTGTCCTCGGTGATTGTATCATGGAGGTATGCACCCAATTATATGATTTTTTTGTTCTTTGATGCCTGATATGTGAATATTATATACATCTATTTTTAAAACTATATAAAAACAAACAAAGCTTGACCAATGGTTACCATGGGTGAAGGTGAAATGGTTGTTGCTTAGGGGGAATTCAGTTTATATTATTGGTGATGGGATAATTTTGAAAAGGATATCAATAATGGTTGTAAACATGAAAAGTGTCATCAAAGATACTCAATTGTACATATAACAGTGATTGAATTGGAGAATGTTTTCCTGTGTACATTTTGCCAAAAATGTAATGATATGAACAAAAGGAAGAAAAAATTTAATCGATAGTGATGATGATTGTATGCCCCCCACTTTTTTTTAAAAAAGAAGCATCTTTATTAATACAGTATTTATTTGTCTCTGTCAAACCTTGAGCCAATTATTTTCCCCAGGCTGTCCGGGGAGGTGCAGGGAAGGGAAATTTTGGGCAGAGAGACTTGGGACAGAGAAATGTGGGGGGTAGATATGGCTCCTTCACATGGTAAAAAGGATGAGGAAGGCCACCATCAGGCAGAAAAGCCCGAGGGCCTTCGAGAAGGCAAAGCCCAGGATGGCATAGGAGAAGAGCGGCTGCTTCAGAGAAGGGTTCCTGGCATAAGCAAGGATGAGGCTCCCAAACCCAGTCCCAATGCGGGCTCCAGAGATGCCACTCCAACTGTGGCAGCCCCAATGAGCTTGGCTGCTGTGTCAATGTCCTTTGAGATATGCTGGTTTGGAAGCTGTGACTAGGGATCAATCAAGTCAGGGAATGTAGGGATGCCAAGTTGCTGAAGCGCTCTTCTGTCAGTGTCTAGGATGTTTCTGCGCCACAGATGGGACACCTCATCAGCTGGGAGGCATTCCTGACCAAGGGATGAGTGAAGAAGAATTTGGCACTGGCAAAAAATTTTAGGGGATGAGGGGTAGTGGCAGGCAAGCTGCTCCTACTGCAGAGAAAATCAAGACAGGTATATGCCTCTTCTTGATATGATTGAATTATATCATGTGCATGAAATTCCAATAAAACTGTTTTAGAAAAGAAACAGAAGATCATCTGTTACTTACACAGACCCTCATTGAAGGGCTTTGGTTAACAGGCTCATGGCCCAGTGCCTGTCTTTGTGAATAACATTCTATTAGCACACAGCTATGCCCTTTTCTCTTTCCTGCTGTTGTTTTCACAATCAGTAAGGTTGAATAATTGTCTCCAAGTCTATATGACCAATGGAATCATCAATTATAGTTTTCAGAGGTCTTTTTGAAAAAAGAAATTTACTGACCCCTGATCTAGGGGAAGAATCTGGATGAAAAACAGCAAGGCTTGATGAAAAACATAATTCTAAACTATGAAGATTGTTTGACAGGATATAATATTTTTTAAAAATAACTGATAGATAAGTAAGAACTACCAATCCTAATGGGACAGTCATGACTTGCCTAGCTGTTAAATGAAAATTCAGTCATTCAGACCCACGAACTGCTGTGTGGGAGAATTTGTGGTGGAATAATCTCATAAGGAAATACAGGCTTGGAAATCTTGTAGGACCAGTTCTAGTCTGTCCTCTAGAATTACTATGACTTGGAACTGATCAATGTCAACAGAATTTTAGTTTGGGTGAAAGCAACTTTTTACAATATATTGTACTTGAATAAATGACACCACGTTTCAAACCACCAACTTTACAGCCATTAATTGAGGCCTTAACGGTTAGCACTCCACTGAGTCTTCCTGAAAGATATTCAGACTGTGGCAGTTACATGATCTCCTGTGAACCTGCGAAGGGGTGCAGTCTAGCCTGTCAATCAGGTCACGCCTTAATGACCTCATTTGGAGGTGCAAAGGAGATGAATAGCTCACTGAAGGCTAGATACACTCTCTCCCTGTGAGGCATTGTTGTTGACAAGCCACATGGAGCTATGCTAATGGCAGCCAGAACCTTGGAGCTGGAGGAGTCACGTGGAGGCCCACGCCAGCAGTAAGATGCTTCTAATGCCACTGGATCCACAAGACTTTCCACCCACTAACCCGTGATTTTCTTGCACCTGGCATTGTATCATGTATTGCATGAGTCTGAAGAGGAATTTACAGAATGGTATCAGACATATGGGCTAATATTGGCCTTATGGGTTTAATCTGCACTGGACTGGTGTGTTTTCTCAATATACCGTTGCTCTTTATATAAAGCTTTTTCCTATACACATAGGAGTGTCTATGAATTTGTTTCTCCAGTCCACCAGGACTAAAACACTGACCTTCTCAAAATACACGCTGATCACCCCTGGAAAATTTCTACTCCCTATGGGACAAGCTCATTTGGGTTGGTTGTTTTTCTCTCTATGAGAATGTTTTATTTTCTTACAATACAACTTTGAATTCACAGATATTAAGGGTAGGAACTGAATCATAAAAAGAAAACAAAACATAAATTCCCGTGTGAAATAGTGAGATGAAGAACCCTGGATCACAATAGAGATCCAGACTAGAAACTCCCTCTCCAAATGCACATGATCCAGAATCATTCCTTCTGTTCATGCCCTTACAGAGCCCTGCAACACAGCTCCCTCCCTGCATAGGAGGTTTGTGTCTGTACTCACTTTGACTTCTCTCTGTGTTTCTTCCCCACCATTATACATGGACATGTGTTTGACTTTTAGACTGTCCTTTCGCTGATACGGTGTGTTCTTGGCAATGTCTCTGGAGATGGTAAACCAGCTTTCATGGAATCTGTACAATATGTGATATCAACAGTACTAATAAGACACCCTGCAGGCCTGGAACTTGGCTCATCCAGGTCATGGAAAAGTTACTAAATGTAAATCCAGAGTTTGCACATTAGAATCTCAAAAATGTCTCATGCTCCCTCAAGTTTCCTTCAGATTCAACCAGTTGCACATTGCAATTGCCATTTTCAAACAAAATATATGCCGGTCATGAAAACGATCACACATGTCAACTATGTGCAACTCATACCCACTCACACACACTTGCTCTCAATAGCATTACTTATTAAAATAGCTGCCTGAAAAACCCAGCTTAGTACAGACTCCATGATGATTCTGTGTTCATACAAATTTCAGAACAGCGACTCTTGTAGATTATGGTACTGAGGATCTTCTCCAAGAACTGTTTTGTTGGGATTGGGGTGTTTTTTTTATCAGCATAAGGAGGGCCTTTATTTGCATATGCTTCTCCTAGAGAGAATGAGCCTGATTCACAGATAAAGCAGTCACAAAACCCCATGCTTCAATCCCTGAGCGTTTCACCTCTGAGAGTTTCCCCAAGGAGAGGAAGAAACTGACATATTGGCAATGAGGCCTATTTTCCCAGGTGTATTAAATCAGAATAAGAGCTAAATTTGAGTAAATACATCATGAGACTATATCCAATGGACTATGTGCAGATTTGCATGTGAGTGGTAACTTTGTAATAAAGTTTAAAAGGGGTCAATCTGAGATGAGAATGTTGGCTGCTTCCTCATAGAACACATTCCCTTCCGTGACTTCTCCATTCTTCTAGAACAAGGCCTATTCTTTCAGGCCACAGAAAGTGATGAAGAAGATGGTTGAGGAGGGAGACACAAATTAAGTTTGAGAACAGCTTTGGGAATAAAGGCAGTAGTCCTCTCCTCTCAGGGCCTTATATCTTTCTAAGATACTCAGAACAAAACCAAGAGCATTTAAATTGTCAGATACTCATTTTCTCTCTGCAATAGATTATGTAAAATTAGATATTCAAATATTTGAAGGTCAGCTAAATCTAGAAATCTCATTGAATTCAGCCAAAAATAGCTCCCATTCAATGTGTGCTGTAAATAGGAGTGGCTTTTGTAAGTCACTAAGAAGGAAGAACTTTTCTTTGACAACTACACTCCTACATCTACTCAAGAGTTATTCTAGTGTGGAAAGAGTACATGCAACACTAAAAAAATTACCTTTGACACAGGAAGACATGTAGTATCCACAAAGTCATCATTAATAAAGTTATTCACACCTAATCTTACATTTCATACAGGATCTTATACCAAAATAGCTGAAATTCTTCACTTAAGATTGTGTGTCAATGGATACTGGGAATGTTACCGGTATCAAACAACAAAATACTAGCAAAGCCACTAGGAGGAGGATGAGCTCATTAATAGGACAAATGTGGACCCTCTGGGTGAAACCAGAAGGAGTGGCCGACATTCTTTGGGGCTGTGAAGGTGAAGATACAACATCCAGCATGAAGAACTGAATGATCCCGTTTGGCCCTAAGCTCTCCCTGAATCCTGAATTTTCACAAAAAGGTAGTGTGTTTCCTGGACTATCATGGGCTGCAGGTTCTGAAGGATAGACTGATATAGGATATTAACACCCAGATAATAAAATGCAGTTGGCGAATTTATGTATTTTCAGATGGGATTCCAGAAAAGATACACACACACACACACACACACACAGCCACAAAGGTTAGGAAAAACAACCAAAGCTGTCCTGACCCCTGAGATTTCCCCAAATGTTGGAAACTTGACTGAATAATTTGTGGTAGTAGAGCCCTGCGTTCGCACTCTACCCTGGGGTAAAAAAAAGGAAAACAAAAAAAGCAAAAATCAGCAACAACAAAAATTGTGTCATTTGAAGAAACAATTCAATATAAAATAGGCAGACTGCCTATCTTTTATTAAATTATTAGCTAGATGATTGCCAGAATTCCTCAGAGTGTGCTGAAAGAACATACTGTTAGACTTTCAGCCAATACTCAAACACTTAATAGATACCTTTACCCAGGCACCATTTTCCTGAAGTCTGATTGGAAAATATTTTATCTGAGCGTCTTGAGAACTCTGATGCAGGGACCGCTGGCAAAGTCATTTCCTGTCCTTAAAGGTTAAGAAGCGGATTGTTGCTGTGGGACAGAATATAGTTTTGGTTACAATATAACTTTGAATTCACAGATGCCAGGAGTAGGCACAGAAGTATTATTTTTTAAATTAGAGATTTCCCACAAGGAACTGAGATTTCTGAGAATCCACAGATAACCACAGGAAACCAGCCTTGAGCTCCAGCTGCTCCTGGGTCTGAGTCCTGTGCTTTGTGGGTCCTGCGCACCCCCTGGAGACCAATATCCTCCCACCAGGGGAAGTTTGTGTCCGGGCTCTCACTGACTTCCCCTCACTGTGTCTCTTGCACAGTAATACATGGCTGTGTCTTCGGCTTTCAGGCTGTTCATCTGCAGATACAGCGTGTTCTTGGCGTTGTCTCTGGAGATGGTTAATTGGCCCTTTACTGAATCTGTATAGTATGTACTAACACCAGTACTAAGGCCTGCGACCCACTGCAGGCCCTTCCCTGGATACTGGCGGGCCCAGCTCATCCATGGTCACTGAAGGTGAATCCAGAAGCTGCACAAGAGAGTCTCAAAGACTCTCCAGGCTTTCTCAGATCGCCCACAGACTACACCAGGTGCACCTCACACTGAACACCTGCAAACAGACACTCTGATTAGATGACTTACATACAAACACATGCACTCACAATTATACACACACACAGCAAGCTCTACAATGATTACCATGTAAAATGGCCAAAATGAAAGCCACGTTTGGTACCAAATTCATTATGTGTCCTCTGGACTAGCTCTTGCTTTCAAAATATTAACAGCAGAGACCCCAGAAACGGGTACTGTCCTCTGAGAAGTCCCACATCAGGGCCTGTGGTTGTTTTATCAGCAGGCAGAGAGCTGCATTTGCATGTCCCCTGATATTTAGAAGCAGATGAGTAGAGAATATGGACAAGAGTTCTCCCTCAGACTGAACGAGCACTCCCAACAGAAAACAGCTCTTAAGCAGGTTGTTTATCAAGCATTGCTTTAATTGTTAGTTATCAATTATCAATCTTTTTAAAAAATAGTTTTCAATTTGTAAACTTTATATTACATACATAACAAACTTTCTAATTGAGTGGTATGAGCATTCACAATGCATCCTCTCTGATTCCCCTTATGGTGTGGATTCACATGATGATAGTGGACCGTTCTATTACCTGTTTCTTGTGTGGGAACCTTACTGATTTTCTTTCCTTCTAAGCATTTCCATATTTCAGTGATATTTGTACAGTGTGGACAGGAAGTTCTTCATAAAGCATGTCCACAAAACATGCAGAATGGTGTCTCCTCTCCGGTTTCTGATCTGAGAGATTCCAGTCCTCCTGCTTTTGTGATAATCAGGAAACCTGGCTATTTATCACTTTTCTTCATCTTCTAAAAGAGTCAGTTTTCATATAATCAGCTTACTGGTTGTGTTCCTGTTATTTCATTTATCTTGGTTACTTTTTTATTGTCTCTCCCAGGCCCGTGCTACCTATGCCATGGATATTACCTATGCATACTCACCTTTTTCTAGTTCCATTAGTTGGAAACTGAAGTAATCAATCTCAGAGTTTTACTTCTACACTATACAACTGTGTGTTGCTATGAATGCCTCATTAAGTTCTCTTCAGATGAACCCCACGGTTTGTTGTCTTGTGATTTCATTTAATCCAGTACAGCCATCCAGGATGTGAAAATCATTAAACACATGTTCATGACACAAATAATATAGTATATATCCATATATTCATCACTCACACTCACTGCCATGAGCCAGTGCAGACTCATCATGACCCTATAGACAGCGTAGAATTGTCCTTGAGCACTTCTGAAACTGTAACTCTTTAGGGAGAAGAAAGCCCTGTTTTTCTACTGTGGAACAGCTAGTACTTAAGAACTCCTGAAATTTCAGGTCGCAGCTTAATGAGTAACCAACACACCACCAGGATTCATTTATGCATACATATATTTAAATGTGTTTATGCATACAACATATAAATGAATGAATATTGAAATTGATGTGGTGTTTTGTAATATTTAGGAAGACAAGATTCTCAGAGAAAATGTTTTGGAGGGAAAGGAAACCCTAGATACTAAGAGGAAGCTCCTTGCTCCCATGCCTCCCCCATTGCCCTTGCCCAGAAGTCTGGCTCCTGTGCTCTGTGCAGCTCATGTGATCCCTATAGACTAAGGTCATTATTACAGGGAAGGTTGTGCCTGGATGGCACTGAGTCCTCTCACTGTTCCTCTCACACAGTAATGGACAGCTGTGCCCTCAGTGGTCATTGCGCTCAGCTGCGGGGAGAACTGCTTGGTGGATATGCTTTTGGCGCTTGAGAGTCAGCTGCATTAAGGCAGGTAATTGTTTCCTGATGCTCAAACATATTGATAACAAGTGCTGCAAACTTTTCTGCTGGTTGTGGTAGATTCAGGTCCAGAAATATGGAGCCACAAGAGACAGCAAATCTTAGGGAGAGGATTTGTGAGGGATTCATCACTCCTGGGCTCAAATCCTGATGCTGTACCTGTCACAGGGCACCCAGGACAGGGAGGAAAAAAATCCATGCTGACAACTAATGTAAGTCTCTTTTATGTTAACCCATTTTTGGAGTCTCTTGCTATTACGAGAGACATAACTTCCAGGCCAAAGAATATATGAAAGAAAATAAAAACTTGCGGACAAGTTATACAGTTTCTGGAGAATTGTGACCAGTGTGGTGCCTTTCACCATGTTTTGAACTTTAACCTGGAAATTGAAGGAGTGATCTGCATGTTAGAGCCCAAGGAGAACAAAGTAGAGATACTTTCAATCTTTTCTCAAAAAACCGAAAAGAGAGTCTAATGTCTTCATCTTCTCTGGAATTGGCTTCCATTTATTGAGAACTCAAGTTCCTTACACCAAAGAGTGGAGAAAATGTCTGGACACAGAAAGCTTAGAGAGTGTTAAGAAATTCTGATTTCATTAACCCCCAGCTGACAGTGGATATTACTTCTACTGTGTTCTCTCATTTCTCTGAATAGTCTCTTGAAAATTCAGTCCTCTTTCTTTAGCCTAACATGTAAATTAGCACGAGTTGAGATGGTGGACATGTACAGAGTTTTGAGATGCAAATGGGCAAAGGACATGAATAGATACTTGACTAAAGGGGACATTCAATTTGCAAAGATACACATACAAATATGTTAATTCCCATTACTCATTGGTGGTGTTATTGTTTATTTGGTTGACTTTGTTTTTGAGATCTTTTCTTGGAATGGTTACAGAATACCTGGCCATATTTTCTGGAAAACATTTTAAGCACTTTCACGGAATATTTTTTCTAAAACATATATGTTTAATACAACCTGTAGTGTGGTTTGTTTGTTTTTTCCATGAATTTTCATTGTGCATCACAGTAATACAGAATCATTGAAAGCTGTAGTAGTTTCTCTGTGCAACACGCTGTTCTGAGCAAATAACCTGAGAAGCTGTACTAACTGAAAACTATGACATCAAGATTGAAGGAAGCCAGGTTCATAATCCGGCACATGCAAATGACATAAAACTACATGTTGTAAGACAATATGACTTGTAGAACTTACTGATAAAGAGCAGGGATTACTGCCTTCACTTTAGATTAAAATTCAATGTAAAGAAAATTAAACTCCCTAATATGGGACCAATGGAAAGTATCAGGATAAATGGGGATAATATTGAAATTTGGAAGAAGTTCATCTCTCTTGGATCTACAATCAATATTCATGGAAGCTTGACTCAATCAACTGCTGCATTTAGTTGAGGAAACCTGCTGCACAGACCTCGTCAAAGGTGAAGAGCAAGGAAGTCTCTTTGAAGACTCAGATGTACCTGGCCCAAATTATGAGGTTTCCAATTGTCTCATGTGCATGTCAAAGTCGGACAATGAATGAAAAGGATGAAAGATCAAACGATGTACCTGAATTATGGTACTGGAGAATAATTTGATGGTAGGATGGACCACCAGAAGAACAAACAATTGTATATTGAATGATGTGCAATGCTTAATAGAAAGAAGGGAGGAGGTGATTACTTCATCTCAAGTACTTCGGACATTTGTTAGGAAAATCAGAACTTGGATAAGGACCTAATGCTTTATGAAACATAAGGTTATTAAAAAAGGTAACCTTTAACAAGCTAGATTGGCACAGTAACTGCAAAAAAGGCCTCATACATCACAACTGTGAGAATGAAGCAAGACCTACGCTTCATTCTGTTTTCTCTAGTGTTGCTGTGGGTCCAAATTTATTTGATAGGACTTAAAACAGCAAAATGCAAGGTCAATGACAAACATTGAACTCAATGCAGAGTAAGTGAAGGCATTCACCTTTCAAATTGGAATCAGATAAGGCTATCATTAAATACCAATCTTAATTCGTATTGTGCTGAAACTGTGGTAGTTAAATAATCTGGTGTTAGCTTGAGAATATTGAAAGTGAAGGGGTGGAATTTAGCCTGTCAATCGGGTCACAGCTTGATGACCTCATTTGGTAATGCTATGGAAATAAATAGCTTGCTGGAGGAGGGATACACACTCACTCTAGTTGTGGGATACAAAATGCCCCCCAGCTTTGTCTCACACAAATTTCTGACAAACAGAGGTTATTTGAAAGCTCATGGTGGGAGGTCAGATGCTTAGACATATTCCTCCTGCAGGCATCTGTTCCACTCTAGGTGGGGTACCCACCCAACTGTTAATGGTTTCCATGGAGAGCCAGGAAACAGGTCAAACCTGCTTGGTGACATACAAAGTTAGGCTGCCATCCTGAATCTAGGATCCACCCATCTTATCACATGTAAACCCTTAATCCCTCCTCTTCCTATAGTGTATGTACCCCTATATCACCCCCCCTACCACTACTGTATTACCTATACCACAACCCTTTTCTCTGATGTATGTCTTTACCTGTAATTCGGGGGCTTACATGCCCCACCCAAAAGAAGATATATAAGCCTGGGTTAACAATATAAAGCCCTCTCCCCTCACTCTCCCTGGCTCTCAGCTCTCCCTTCATCTCCCTCCATCCTTGCTCCCCTGTTCCCTTTCCCATTGTCCTCCTTCCTCTCCTCCTCTCTCCTGCCCTCCTGTCTCCCATCTCCACGTGGACCACCAAGTGGGGCTGAGGTGAGCATGCTACCAGGAAATGTGTCTGACTCCATTATTTCAATCTCTCTTCTAATCTCTCCGTATTCTCTAGGACTTTATTATAATCTTTATATATCTCAACTGTACTATTGTGCCTATCAAACCTGCAATTAGTTGTGGGAGGCTGACCTTTACCTCACACTCCCTGTGACACGTTCCTGCTGATAAGACACATGGAGCTACACTAGATTCCTGCAGCTGGAGGATCCTGTAGAGACCCCTGCCAGCATTGAGAGTTTCCATTGCCTCTGGATCCACAAGTCTTTCCACCTACTGGCCTGCGATCTTCCTGTATCCAGGGTCATTGCATGTGTTGCATGAGTCTGAAGCGGTATTTTTAGATTGGTATTGGACATATGGGTTAATATAGGACGTATGGACTTGGATAGGATGTTTTCTCAATATACAATTGCTCTTTTATATAAAGGTCTTTCTTAAACAGATTTGAGTGTCTATGAGTTTGTTTCTCTAGTCCACCCTGACTAACACAAACTTTGAACAATAGCTATCAGTCAACAAATGAAAACCAAATGCATCCTAAATGGCAACAAAGAGGTAAAACTCTCTATAATTGCTGATGACAACTCTCTGTAATTGCTGATGATTTTCTAAACATAGAAAATCCAAAAGCCCTAGAAGAAAATTGTTGAAAGCTCTGAAAAGGAAATCAGAAAATAATATCATTTACAATAGCTACCTAAAAGATAAAATAAATGGAATAAACCTAAGAGAACCAAAGTCTTGTAGAAAGAAATCTATAAGAAAAACACTACTCCAAGTTACCAAAAGAAATGCAAATAATGAGACTAATGGACCATGTTCATGAAGCAGAAGGCTCAGCTTTGTGAAAATAACACACTCTAAGCAATCTATAATTATAATGCAATTACCATTATAATTAACTTCTGACCAAGATCCCAGTGTCTATCTTCAAGGACATGGAAATTACTGACCATATTTTAAAAGAAATGGGAGGAGATGAGTCACTCAGGGTTCAGTGTAGCAACAATGAAAATCAAAACCTTCCTCTAGTGCTTGAACGCTTCCTCCCCTCAATTCTCATGATCCCAATTCTGCCTTGGGGACCTGGTTAGACCAGAGGATGCACAGCGGTGCAGTAAGGATCTGGAAACAGGGAATCTAGGACGGATGAACCCCTTAGGACCAGCGGTGAGAGTGGCGACACCTGGAGGGAAGGGGGTATAGAAAGGGAGAACCGATCTAGGGGATCTACATGTAACCTCCTCTCTGGGTGATGGGAAACGGGAAGGAAGGTGAGGGGAGAGACCGGACAGTGTAAGATAAGATAAAATAATAATTTATAAACTATTAAGGGTTCATGGGGGAGGGGGGAGAAAAGAGGGAAGGGTAGGGGAAAAAGGAAAATGAGATGATTCCAGGAACCCAAGTGGAAGGCGAATTTTGAGAATGATGAGGGCAATGAATGTATAAGGATGCTTTACTCAATTGATGTATGTATGGATTGTGATAAGAGTTGTATGAGCCCCAATAAAATGATTTATTAAAAATTACTCTTCAACTTAAAAAAATGAAACAAATCCATCATAAAAAGGCCAAAACTACACAGACACTCCATACCTAGGAGATCCAGTGGTGTTGTAGATTACAAAATAGACTACTATTTGCAAGTTCTGCAGTTCAAGACCATCATCTAATCCTCAGGAGAAAGACAAAGCTTTCTGATCATGGAAGGTTTTACAGTCTCAGAAATCCAAAGGGGCAATGATGGATGGTTTATCCTGTACAGTTTCTATGAATCTTAATTGATTCAACAGCAGTTAAGTTGGGTGTTTGGGGGTGGGGGGACAATCCCTATAACTGCACCTGAGATTGACCTATGGGAAAAAGGACAATCACAGTTTAAGTGGATCATCGCTAGACTTGTCTCTGAGTCCCTAAGACAGTCTTCTCTGGAAATGTCCACCTGGAAAAAAAATCACTCACTTGTGTCTCAGGTATTCTGGATGTGAATTAGCTAGTTTCTAGAGAATATACTAGAACAGATTGATCCAGATATAAAGCCAAGGGTCACACAGCAGAATATGTTTCACAAATCCAGGCAGATGAACTACCTCAAGAAATGATTTCAAAATACTTTCCCTATGCAAATGAATGGATTGAAATTGAGGACACAACCTTGTATGAGTGTGCAAGATAAAAACAAATTTTAAAAAAATGTCCCCAAACAAAGCAACACACTCAGGGAATTAAAATAGAGATAAAATGACTCCAGGTGGGAATACACAGTTAAAATGGAGTCGGCATAAGTCTAAACATAGGACAAGCTACTAGAAACTTCTTCAGAGGAAACAGAAATTTACCTTTGGGCAATAAATAAGCAGGAGCAGCTCCCACACTCCCCCGGCTTTGTAAAAATTAAAGAAACAACGCAAAATTCTTGAAGAGTGTATGTGGGAAGGGAGATCTTCCGTACTTGGCTCTTGCCCTTCTATCGAGACCAATACGCTTTCCCAAAGAAAGACTGGCCTTCACTTTGGCTGAGTTCCTGCTCACTGAACCCCATCTTTGTACAGCTGGGCCTGTCTCTTTCTCCTTTTACTTGCCACCTGCCAGACTGTTGACTGATAGCCACCAACCTGGGTCACCTCGCTTGAGGCCTCCAGTCCTGGAAGGACTTAGCCCAGCTACCTGGGAATGCCAATCATGTCTCAGTGCGCGGTGCGTGCGCTGGAATATCACTTCAACAACCTCAAGGGTGGGTGTACTCCCCGCAGACACCCTACTGGCTGGCAAGGAGCCAGGGCATTTCCAGACCTGGGTTCTCCCCGCGCCCCGCTCCCCGGGGAAAGTTACTGCACAGGTCACAACATTGGGCAAACCTCAGGAGGAAGCCCTAACCTTCTGTGCACCAGCTGCAACCACTCGCTTCCTGAATAGCGTTCACTTCTTCATAGCGAGAGAAGAAAGGGACCCGGGGCTCATCTTTGAGCTGAAGATGTTCCAGGAGTCTCGGGGAGGTGGCACACTGTATGGAGACAATGCAGGGGGCTTAGGAGAGACCTGCAAAGCGACTAATCGGGAACACAGACGCCCAAAGCCAGTCTGGGATCCCCCTTTCTCCAACAGGTTTCTCGCAAGGAATTCCAACCAATCCCCAAACAGGGGGATGGGACCAGTCTCTGGGACACCCTCCCACATCTCACCGTACAAGGGGAGAGGTACTGGATAAGAGGAGGTGAGGGGAGAAGGGTGCTTGCACCCGAGCCAGGCTGCTGTGTGCGGCAAGGTCACCCCAACTGGTCACCAACACGACCCCAACGTGGGCGCGCCGACTACACAGAGCTCAGGCTGCAACACTTCTCTGGCTCCACACCGTGCACAGCAAGTAGGAACCTAGCTATGACCCTCACTTCCGGCTAGGACACTGCCACTTCTGTCCTGTCTCAGCGTGACCCGGAATAGGAGAAGCATAGTCATGGGTGTGATTGGGAAACACATAAGTGAAAATTCAGTCAGGACAGACTTCATTAAGCACAGATATTCAGGAAAATATGGATGTGGTAGAGGTTAATATGGATGTGGCAGAGACATCAAAAACAGTAGTTCCTGGTGCTTAAATTCCCACCAACATATCTGAAAGTTTGTTCTTCATAACACTGACCATACAGGAAATAATTCAGATGAGTTGGAAATAATGCAATGTGTAGGTCTTAGTGGGGAAAACCCCCCCCACCTGATTCTTATCCTGAAAAACGGTTAGATTAGTATTACATGTATGATCAAAGTCACATATCCCATACAGCACTGAGCTAAAAGCACCAACCTGTGACATTCAGTATCCACATCAGAAAAGGTGACGCCTGAGTCACTGTGATAGTGGGTCAGGATGTCATTCTCTTACAACCAGAATCTCACAGCTGTGCTCAGGGCCTCATAAAACAATTAACAATACACTTCTACCATATCGACACAGTTGTATACAAAATAAACTGAATATGTTCTTCAGCTCTTGGATAGTCGAGTACATTTTAACTTCCAGGTGGTGCTTATACATGTCTGAGACTGAGAAAATCAACCACTGCATCACCTGTCTAGTTTTGGACTATTGTCTATAAGGACACTACTTGCTGTGGTAAAGATGAAACATGTTCTATAAAATGTAAAACACAAAAGCCTAAGGAGCTGTTTCTCTGCTCTCTGTGGTTCTATGAGTCAGAATTCACACAACAGCTCTGACTTTATTGTTCTTCTTTTAAATGTATTTTCTTATTCTATATATGTAAAACCTTTAGAGTTTTGTGTATTTGCAAACCGGAGGCAAAAACAAGAGATATATCACTTCAACCATGGAGCTTGGTAAACAAGAGGAAAACTTTTTAGATTGAAAGAGGCTGAGACAATGGGCTCAAATATAAGAACAATTATGAGGATGGTTTAGGGCAAGCCAGTGTTTCTCCCTGTGGTGATATGGTCACTATGATTTGGAACTAACTTAGTGACACCTAACAACAACCTCTCTTGTACAGGGACTGTATGTACAATAAGTACTGAAATGTTAGAGTGTTTCTTTTTAAAATAAGCAGTAAAGTAATAATCATTCCAGAATCTTGTTGAAAAAAATATAATCATGGTCTTAATATGTATACCTGCAATATGAATCAATAGTAAAGGACAAAATTGAATAAATATAGATTTGTACAAGAAACCTTTTTATTAATGCATGAGAAACTTTAAAAGAAAATTTTATGACTACAGAGAATATGGGGTAAAATTATTTATAAAATACACTCTACAACAGAATATATTATACTAATATTTTAACAATAAAGGAACATATTTGATGATTACATAATATTGGTTTAGGTGAGTGAGTAGATCATACATCAGACCAGTTTATCTTTACATTTGTGGAAATGGGATGGATTGAGTTAGAGAGCGCCTATCCCTGACTTTGAGTTCATATTTCAACTTGATTAAGTGGGATTATTACCAGGGATACAAGAATGTTTCAATATTAGAAAAAATTAATGTAACCAACCACATAAATAGGACAAATAATAAGAACCATATCATATTAATAGATGCGTAAAAGGCATTTGACAATATCTACTACCTATTCCTGATAAAAACCCTCAATAACATAGAAATAGAAAGGAGAGACCTCAACACATGAAATATATTAAAGGAAACATTCTGTGTAGGACAATTAGTTGACTGTAACTTGGTCGAAATAGACACTTATTCACATAGAAAGGTTTCATAAAAACCTATGTGAACATAAGAACCCACAGATTGAGGGGAAATAAATCTTTAGCAGTGCGGGGAGAGAGAGAGAGCAAGGGAGGAGAAGAAGACAACAGGATAACTGGCATTTTCAGGGATTCCCCATCTTGATGCTCACCTGATCATACACAGGGAGCAGAGCCTGAAGCACAGGGAGCAGAGCCTGAAATCAGTGTCTGAGTTTCAGAGGCGTCCAGGTGAAAAGCAGGAGAGATGTGGTCAGGTGGAGCAGATGGCAGCAGATGCTGTCAAGTGTGTGTCTCTGTGGCCCTAGCTGCTGGAGTGTCTCTTGGGGAAATTCCCACTTGGGAAGCATGCCTTCCACCCATCACTTTTCTTTCAGTTTGTCTTTGTGCCTGGACTTGTGTGGTGTTGGGATTCAAATGCAAATGCTTTTCAAATGCAAGCTGGGCCACCCAAAGTGCTCAGATTTCAGCAGGGCTTCCAGACTAAGAAGAAACTACTAAGAATGAATCCTTTGCCTTGCCAGGCCCTGAGCCTCACCTCCAGGAACCTCCCTCCACGACACCCTCATTACCTCCAGGCCCCGCCCCTTCCCACAGAGACCACCCCACCCCCTCCCCAGGTGATAGTTTCCTGCTGAACCCATTTCCTCTGAGTGAGAAGGATCCAAGAGTGCGGCCCAAGAGCTTCTGTGGGTGAGTTTCTGTGTTTCTGTGCTGATCCCTGGCGCGGAATCCCCTGCAGGCCTGGAGTCCCAGCTGTGTCCGGGTTCCCGTGGACGTTACACTTCCCGCACCCCATACAACAGTGTTCCAGGTCGCCGCGACCCCCTGGGACATTTCCAGTTAAATCCTTATTGAATTGGTTGCAGGCCTTTGCCTTCGGGCGCGGGAATACTCTGGCCGTTTTTCCTGTTCAGAGCTCCTCCGTCCAGAAAGGCGCGATTGCGTGTTTTTTTTTTTTTTTTTTTGGGGGGGGGGTTTGCCTGGGGCCTGTCCCTTCGTGTCAGGTCGCGGGCATGAGAGCATGGGGACCCCAGAGTGGCCTTTACTGAAAGGAGAGGCAGCCTTTCAGTCATCAGGCCACCCCACTGATGACCGAGGTCTGTATTAGAGCTTAACTTCTCAGCACCCTGCTTTGCAAAGGGGTACCAGAGCAGTGACAGCCCCAAATCCCCGCACAGATCTGGTCCTTGCATAGATTGCAGAGCCCCACATGGAGTGAGCCTCTATTGAGTGGTTTCTGCCCAGGAACCAAGGTAGTAGGTAATCTGGCCCTCAGGCTTTGCAGGGTGGCTTTGCTTCACCTCTGCAGGCAGCCCATGGAGAAGCAGTTTCTCTTGGAGGTTTGCCTGAGTGTGTGTCCTTGATGGAGGTCACCAAACTGGAGACAGTCCAGGGGACTCCTAGTCAGGAGCCACTTGCTTTTAGCCTTTCCCTGACTGCATTGGTCAGGAGGCCCTGGACCCATTTTGTAAGCCTGCTATCTAAGGATGGAATGTCTGCCATTGAGATGCATGCTTTTGTGAGTTTCCTTTGCCCCGCCCCTCCCCCACACCCTCTTTGGCTCACATCTCAGTTGTGAACCTTGGAAGCCATTTCCACCTCCTGTTGGTGGCTTCCTTCATTCAGATGATGTGTTTGTGCCCTTGTGCTGTCTTTGTCTCATAAGATTTAATAGATGTTCTCTTTAAACTATATTTAAAACGCGGTCTCCTTTTTACTCTACTGCATGTTCTTAACCATTTCTGCCCATCAAAAACTAGCTTGTGCTCTGATTTGGACTACAAAAGGAACTCCAATCTCAAATATAATTTACGGAGAACATTTATTAATTATTAAAAGAGACAAAGAGAATACAAAGACGCGGACCCATCACCGGATGGAGATCATAGTGCAGTTCAGGGAAACAGTCAAGTCGGGAATCGAATGAAATAAGATTGCAACAGAGGAAACGGTCACACGTTTCTGATTGGTGGAGCATCAGTACAGCATGTTATAAATGGGACTACAGCAGCAGGGACAGGACTGTAACTGAGCCACCTTCATTGCCAGATAGAGCATTTTACAAGATTGTTCCAAGTCCTTCTGACCCAGGCAGTCAGAGCTCAACTGCTAAGGCATGGCTCCTGATTATAGGACCCTCTGCATTACCTGGAGATCAGTGAATGGTATTCACCTTCCCAGTTCCTCTGTCCCTGGGCCAATTTAATCTATTTCCTTGCTTGATGATCAGAAAGAATTCAATGGAGGCTTAATCTACAGCCATCTATCCTATAGAGCTTTACTCACTGGAGTGCTAAGACTTTAATCTCTAATACAGCTCCTTAGATTTGTGTCTGCGGATGCTGGACTTTTCCACTTGGAGTGTGAAGAGCCCCGGGGGGGGGGGGGATGTTTCCCCTATAAGCCTCATCTCAGAGATTGGTTGCATTGATGGCTCATCTCTCTTTAAACTGCCACTTTCCCCCCTGCCGCCACCCTCTTATGATCCTTCTTGGCTCTTAGAGCTTGCTGGCCCAGATTTAATATCCACTCATATTTTTAATAGGGAGTTTTGGTTTCCTTTTACATCCTTTTGATTTGCAGGACCCAGCAATTATTTTACTTACTTATTTTCAAGTCATTTTATGTATTAATGTGGAGAAATAATAGGTCGTCCCCTGTAGTGTTTCAGTTTTGAAAATCCACAGGGCAGTTCTACTCTGTCCTCGGGGGTCACTGTGAGTCAGAATTGATGTAAGTTAGTGGCACATGTGGTCAAGGTCAGCACTTTTTGGTAATTTCAGTTATTTTATTTTCACAGTGACATAGATTGAAATCCATCATTTATCCTACTGGATACAGAAAGCGTTTGAAATATCCTGATGTTTATTAATTAACCAGATGAATTTAGCTTCTATATTTTCCAGCTTATGCTTGAGTTGGTCCCCATCCTCCCCAACCCCCTCTCCCCACATGATTTATTTTGAAATCATTAATAGTGGACATACATCCACATCCTAATGGCTGCATACTGTGACTGAACGACCCTAAGTCTCATTTGCTAACCTGCTGACACTCGCCTCTATATTTCCATTGCTTCAGCTTGCTATTTCTGCATTGGTCCCCGGACCCACCAGATTCAAAATGTTAGTGGGCTGCTGCCCATGCCCATGTTGGATATCAGCAGGAAGTTCCCTAGCTACTCCACCCCCCTTAGTCAGCGTGTACAGTTGTGATCGGAGGAGAAAAGTATTCCCGCCCGTTCGTGGTTTCTTGCTGTATAAACCAGAGTTCAAGTAGTGCGCTTGGGGCCCGATGGATTGAGCGCCAGCTGTTTCCTGGCGGCCAGCTCCAGTGAAGCTTTGCATTTGATCCTTTTCCCTGTGGCCCTGATTAATCTTTTGATTTACTTTTTTTTCATATGTTAGCTCTTCAATTTGTTTGCATTTGCTGTTCAAGAACTGAGTCCTACTAATAGCTCCTCCTTTTAAAATTTGTGTCATGATTATTTCTAATAGAAGGCAACCTCCAGATATATAACTGTTATATATAGTAAGATAGCATGTTATTTAAAATAAGATACCATTTTCTCTGTGCCCCACTGCATGGTAATGCTTGAATGTTCTAGCCTTTTATCCACGCGTTCTTGATAAGAGGCTTGTTTTGTCCACTGCGCTACAGTGGATTCTGTGAGTGATGTCACAGCACCTTCCACTCCTCCTTGGGGTTTCTAGGCTATAATCGTGCGTTACCAGATGGCCACTTCATGGAGCTGCCAGTCCTTTAACCACTGGAGCAGTGGGGCTTCTTCACGTACTAATTTAGATGGGCCACACTGACATGTTATTCATTGCAGACATGGTGATTCTTAATGGGAATTATATTTGTTTTTGATTTAGTCATAATTTCAATGTAATATCCATGTGTATACATAGACAAGAATATGTGATCATGTTCAATTTCCCCTTTGGTTAGGTGTCATGGAGTTAGTTCCATCTCATGGCTATGTCATGTGTTATAGAGCAGAACTGTTCCATAGTTTTTCTAGAGCATCATGTTTGTGGAAGCAGATCTCCTGTTCTTCCACAGTAATGCGGGCTGTTTACCCCCATCAAGTCTCAGGGGAACAGTCTAGTGCAAGCTGTTTGTGCCACCTAGAAACTTTGTCCCACCCCCCAAAACAAACTCACTGCCACACAGTCAATTCTGACTCATAGTGTTCCTCCATAGGTATCTGATAACAAAATCTATACAGAAGCAACCAGCCTCATTTTCCTTTTGCAGATGTGCTGGTGAGGTTGAACTGCCAGCCTGCAGAGTAGCAAATGATACCAGAATTCATTTTTCCCCCAAAGGAATGAACCAAATCAAGCATCTGCCATCAAACCCACACCAACTCCTGGAGACTCCATGTGAGTCAGAGTGCAGGGATGTTGCCGAGGGGTTTCAGTGACTGGTTTCTCAAGTGCATCACCCAGGCTTTCTTCCCTGGAGACTGAGTAGACACAAACTTCCAGCCTTTCCATGAACACCTATCCATGGTAACCATTATCATGCTCAGGGACATAAAAAACTAAGCAAGACACACATGTGTGTATGTACACACATGCCAGAACCTATGAAACCTGGCAATCTATCAAAGAAGGAAAATTCAAAACTACAAGGAGATTGAGTTTCTAACTATAACATGAAAAACCACACAGTTGAATTTGTAAAATTTGCAGGACCCAGAAAAATAAAGTCATTCTGTAAATTTTCAGCTCTCAAGTTTTTATGTGTATCGTACATATATACGGTAACCTAACTGGTCTCTTTACCATAGATAGAGAATAAAATTAATATCAGCTTTAATAGATCTTTAAGAGAGATGCTATATGTAAATAGCTTAGTATTCTTTCTGAATTATCATGGAAGATGAACAGGGATCCTAAATACTTTTAAGATGTACAATATTTGAGGAATTAAAAAAGATTTATGACATTATTCTATTTAGCATAATTTTGCACTGTTTAGCATAATCTATTAGGAAAAGATATGCAGTAGCTTCCAAATGGAAAAATTCCATTATTTTTATTCCATTTTCCCATGGCCTTTTTCAAAAACCCCTTGTGCATTCATGGCATGAAGGATTGGCTACCAATGAGCTCCTTGTATCTCAATTAAGTAATACTTGTTAAATATCAATCATTTTGCCTACCATTGGGTTCCATATGGTGACCGTATGTGGTTTCAGAGTAAAACTATGCTCCGTAAGATTTTCATTGGCTAACTTCAGAAGTTGTTGATTTCTTCTAAGGTTGCCTTCAGTCTCTAATCATTTGTTTGGTAGCTGAGCACTCTGTTGCTCACACTACTCAGGGACTCCATTTAGGGACCTGCATCTTGAAGTGTGAGTGCTTACAGGCAGAGCCCTGTGTAGCCTGATGTGTCAGGAATTAGCTTCCCTTACAAATTGGTGGGCCTTTCTGGAGCTGCTTTTCTTTTTCTGTAGGTCTTTCATGAGTTCCTGTAATGATACTTTATTGTATGTGGGACACGTGAACAAAGGAGTCCTTTTGTCCAGTGGGTTAAATATTGGGCTGCTGACTGCAAGGGCAGCTGTGCACACTCACCAGAAATGTGCAGAGAAGATGAGTCTGCCTGCTCCACTAAAGATGTGCAGGCGTGGGAGTCCTACAGGGAGTTCTGCTCTGTGATAGCTCTGCTGTGAGTTGGACCAGATGTGGTGGCAGGGAGTTATGTGCGGACAATGCCAACCCTTGTTCTTGACCCCTTATTAGCTATTTGAGGCTAAATGCAATTTGATTCACATTTTTTGTGGACTCTTGTGAAGTGCAAAAAATAAAATATTTTTTGTTGACAGCTTTGGGAACTGATATATTAGTGGAGGAGAGTTTTTTGGAACATGCTATTTTTTTTAATCATTTACGTTGGGCTCAGACAACTCTTATCACTATCCATACATCCATCCACTGTGTCCGATGTCTCCCTTCACCCACTTTTCTGTTGTTCATCCCCCATTTGTCTTTAGTGATCTTATAGGGAAAGTGAGCACACAATGGTATGAAATTTTGGAACATGCTACTTTTTTATTGATTTCAATCTTTTTGCATTTCTTCATTGAAATCCCAACGACACACCTTTCTGACTTCCTTTATCCTTATAAAAATGTATTTGTTCAACCTGGGCTTTGACTATCCTTAAAACATAGCAAGTACATTTCTTCCTAATACCCTGTGGTCTGGTATTTTCTCCTCTAGGAACAAACTCTTTTGGACTACCCATTAGTTAATCCCATCACATCCTTCAAATCACTGTTTTCAATGAATGCAATTGATTAGACTACTAAGGGCAGATAAGGAAAACCACTTGTAAACAAAAGGGCCCCATAGGCAGGTACACAGAATGATTTCACAATGAAATCAGCTGAGAGAGTACCTGTTTTCACCGCCCCTCTGTATTGAGGACAGATGTTTGCTCTGGGTCCTAACTAGAGTAATTAATTAGAGGCATTTAAAAGGATGCTTTTCTTGTTGTTAGTTACCATCTAGTTTTCTCCAATTTATTACAACACTGTGCACCCATGGTGATGTAGTGTGCTATGCGTTGGGTTGGTACCCACATGTTCAGCCATTCAAAACCGCTCACTGGTCCACAGTAGAAGATGAGGCTTTCTACTCCCTTAAAGAGTTGCAGTTTCAGAAACGCACAGGCCCTGTTCTACTCTGCTCTGTGGGGTTGCTTTGAGTCAGAATTGACTCAATGACAGTAATTTTTAAAAAAAATGTACACCAGAAAGAAAAACATGCCCTGTGACCTCCGTACTCTGACTTCAACATGGTCAGCTTTTATCTCTGAGACTGGAATGGTGACTTAGAGCTCTTCACATATTGGTCATAAACCTGAACGTCCTCATTTGCATTTCTTTTAACTATTGCCTCTTTTGTTTTACTTTCTTGCTGGTGCTTCTTCATGCTCCACTTATTTTCCAGTGTGGGAAGTTCCATGAATGCTTATTGCTAACGAGCTTTTCATTTAGTGGCTGACCATGGAGCTTCCCTCTCCGGCCCCTGAAGACCTAGGTGCTCTTTGACTCCTTAGCCTGTATGTTTGAGAAACGGAAATCGAACTGAGCATTTGCAAATTCATCACAGAACCTTCCCATGTTGTTAGAATTTCCTTATCATGCCAGGGTTCTCTGGCTAGTGTTTCCTAAAGTGATCATTTTATTTCTCCCTACACTAGCTCATGAAATGTAAATATGTATGTGTTAATGCTTAGGCTCCACCTCTGTTGCATTTCTCATACGAGTTATTATCATTTGGCCTTGTGCTTTTGTTCTTGTTATTTACTGTGGAGTGTTTTCAACTCATAGCCACCTCATGTGTCCAGGGTTGAACTGTTGGTTTTGGAATGGTGTGCCCTCTCAGAACACATTGGTCTGGTTTTGTTCTGATTTGCTCAATGGTTTTTTATTTGCTCAATCAATCTAATAATTTCTTATATGCAAGAGCCAGTTGTACGGCCCTGAGGTAAGCAGTATTGTCTGAGGGTCCTGGCTTTTCCAGGACAATGCGTTCCAGTTATCTGAATTGAATAGATTGTTTTCTTCGTCTCCTCTTTGTACTACACAGAAGATCCAGATCATCTCTGTAACTGATGACTGACAGAATAAAAAGCTCTGGGCATATGAACAGAAATGTAATTGCCAGGCATTTAGTTGTACACACATGGACCTGCATGCTGACCTGGTTCAACAAGTTTTCATTTGAGCAATACTGAAATTGTGAGTAATGTTGGTGACTTCAGCTCTATCCCATTGGGAGCAACATCTGCTTAAAAGTGAGTGACAAGAGGACTAAATGAGCCAATGTGGCCAAATCTTTTTGGAAATTGCCTCAGAATCGTGGTTGCTGAATAAATGCAGTGTTTTATCATGAACATGTTGTGTGAAAGAGGCCCTAGTGGTTCACTGGTTTAATCGATGCCGCTGGCCAGACCCTCTGTGGCTCCAGCATTCCAGGCCCATCAAGGGAGGCCAAGGAGGCTGCGTGGGCCCGTGAAGATTTACAGACTTGGAAACACTAGCGAGCAGTTCCACTCCCTGTTTTATGGTCAAAATGAGTTAAAATGTACTTGACCGCAGTCCATTTGGTTTTGGTTCATCATGAAGGAATGGGAAGGCTTTAAAACCCGGCACCCGATGCACTGCTGTGGATGAGATTTTGAAAGGCTTATTGGATCGACACTAGGTTACACTGTTGTAGCAGAATTGTGGAGTGACCGTGACAGCTCATGCGACTTTATGCCATAGCTAGTTGGCCATGCTGTGAAATCTTAGCATAAAGTGCAACCTTTTCTATGTTGTTGTTAGGTGGCTTCGTGTCCATTCCAGCCCCTAAAGCCCTCTATGTAACAGCGCGACACACTGCCCTGTCCTGCACCATCCTCACATGTTCCCACGTTGGAGCCATTGCGACAGCCCCTGTGTCGATCCATGTTGGCGAAGGCCTTTCTCTTCTTTGCCTCTCTCTCCCTCACCAAGCACCATGTCCTTCTCCAGGGACTGGTCCTTCCTGAAAAGATGCGGGAACAAAAGTATGACAAGTCATGGAGGCCAGTCCCACAGCTGAGAGAATGCTAGTGGTCATCATGTTCAGCTAGTCGGCCTTCCATGATCTGCAAATGTGAAAAAAATCTTTAAAAATCTAAAATGTGAAAAACATCTCAAAGCCTGGTATGTAAGTCCTAGTATCCTAACAGTTTAACATTGAAATGCACTGAAGTTCAGTCAACTTATAAGAAAATTGGAACCTAAGTACATTTTCCCAATCAGCAAAAAGGACATGCTATTATGATACTGAATATATTGTGCTCTTTTGTCAGTATATCCTATGAGCTTAGTGTGTATTGATGTGCGTATCCAGTATTTTTTGAGGGGAGCAGTCCATAATAATTACATGACAGTAGCTTTGTCTCAGTGGGAAAATTTACAAGATATCTGCATATATTCTTTTTTTTAATTATTATATTACAACTCATCACAATCCATACATCAATTGTGTAAAGCACATTTGCACATTCATTTCCATTATCAATCTCAAAGCATTTGCACTTCACTTAAGCCCCTGGCATCAGCTCCTCATTTTTGCCCCTCCCTCCCCACTACCCCCTCCCTTATGAACCCTTGATAACTTATAAATTATTATTTTGTCATATCTTATACTGTCCAAAATGTCCCTTCACCCACTTTTCTGTTGTCAATCCCCCAGGGAGGAGGTTATATGTAGATCCTTGTAATCAGTTCGCTCTTTCCACCCCACCCTCCCTCCATCCTCCTGGTATCGCCACTCTCACCACTGGACCTGAATGGATCATCCACCTTGGATTCCTTGTTTCCATGTTCCTATCTGTACCAGTGTACAGAGGGTATCTGTATTCTATTGTTACCTTTCACTCTTGCCCGGTTTCCCTTTTCAATAGCTTGTCCTATCTCATTGAAAATACAAAATACACAAGCGTGCAACTGCAGAGTGACTGGAAAGTAGGCGAGTAACATAGACACTCTATAGAAAATTTCATAATTCCCCAAATAATCATCTCTATCACCAGGTAATACGTCAGCTCTTGATCACGTAGAATTCTCCAAGAAGATACCATGACTCCAGGGCTTTGGGTCCCTACTTTGTTAGTTCATACCAGCAGCTCTCCAATGGCTAAGGAGGGGCGACAGGGAGAAGCACAAATTCTGCAGTGTTTCCTAGTTGTCATCTTCCTTTCACCCTGTGCTTCCTGTTCTGATAAATATTCTAATTTCAATCCTCCCTCCAATGGAAGAGAGGATATGAATTTGGAATCGAGGCTTTTATTTTTGATCATTCATCTGATTTATGTGTTCTGACTGTTCTCTATTCTGAAACAGCTAGATAGAAATAAGGCTGCAGTTGGTCACAGACAAACTGTACAGAGATAAACTCATTATGCTAGAAGCATGCAGTCCTTGGGATAACATGTAATTAGTGAGGGAGTGTGTCTAGTGCAGTGTTTCTCAACCTTCCTAATGCTGCAACCCTTTAATACAGTTCCTCATGTGTGCTCACCCCCCAACCAAAAAATTATTTTCATTACTGTAATTTTGCTACTGTTATGAACGGGAGAACCCTTTGAGAGGGTTGTTCAACCCCCAAAGGAGTTGCAACCCACAGGTTCAGAACAGCTGATCTAGTGGGTGAAGTGGGTTAGCTAAACCCTGATGGAAATCCTTAGAGCAAGACCCCTGTGTCTAATGCCCATGTGAAGTCTCTGTTTCCCCAGGACTGTCTTCTTCATCCTTTCACACAGTGGAATGCATGGTACCTTGCCAAGCCAGAATATACGGGATGTTTTAGGACACTGTGGCTGTTGAGGAGGTGGCTCTGAATTTCTCCGAGGAAGAATGGGCATTGCTGGACCTTTCTGAGAGGAAACTATAGAGACACGGGATGATGGAAACTTTTAGAAACCTGGCCTCAGTAGGTATGAATATTTTCATTAAAAACGGAAAGATGTGTGCGTGCGTGTGTATATGTATATTTGTGTATGTTTCATACTCAGTGATGCTATTGCAGTATGTGAGCTGAGTAATGGGAATACTTTGTTATATAAACAAGTGTAGTACTTTCCTCTCAGGAGCATGATGTCATGTTTCCCCATGAATATAAGGCTCTTAGTGTTATACTGATTTCTTATAGCAAGTGTGACTATGAGTCTACTAAGTTTCCTTACGTGTTATAAATGTGAGTGTTGACCTTTGGTGCAGAGAGGCTATGTGTGCATTGTGCCTTGTAAGAGCTCTGTGTTTTTTCAAGGTTAACATGATAGCTTTATCTATTTATTATCTATTTATCCATTGTGTGTCAAGCACAGTTGTACATGTGTTACCTCATCATCCTCAAAACATTTGCTTTCTACTTGAGCCCTTGGTATCAGCTCCTCAATTTCCCCCCTCCCTGCTCACTGCCTCTCCATCATGAACCCTTGATAATTTATAAATTATTATTTTTTCATCCTTACACTGTCCGATGTCTCCCTTCACCCACTTTTCTGTTGTCCATCCCCCAGGGAGGGGGTTTTATGTAGATCCTTGTAATGGGTCCCCCCCTTTCTGCCCCACCTTCCTTTCACCCTCATGATAGCACCACTCTCACCACTGGTCCTGAAGGCATCTTCTGTCCCAGATTCCCTATGTTTCAGGTTCCTATCTGTACCAGTGTGCATCCTCTGGTCTAGCTGGATTTGTAAGAGAATTAGGTTCATGATAGTGGAGGGGAGGAGGAGCATTTAGGAAGTAGAGGAAAGTTGTATTTTCATTGTTTCTACACTGTACCCTGACTGGCTCGTCTCTTCCCTATGATCCTTCTGTAAGGGGCTGTCCAGTTGCTGACAGATGGGCTTTGGATCCCCAATCTTCACTCCCCTTCATTCACAATATGCCCGATACTGATCCCATCGACACCTTGTGCTTTTTCCATGTGGGCTTTCTTGCTTCTAAGCTAGATGGCCACTTGTTTACCTTCAACCCTTTAAGATCCCATATGCTATATCTTTTGGTAGCTGGGCTCCATCAGTTTTCTTCACATTTTCTTTGCACACAGTTGTCTTCAGCTATCATCTTAGGAAGGTGAGCATCGTGGAATGCCAGGTAATAGAACAAAGTGTTCTTGCATTGAGGGAGCACTTGCATGGAGGCCCAATGTCCATCTGATACCGTAATACTAAACCTATTAATATATGCACCTAGATCTATTTCCCCACCCTAATATAAATATATTTACATATGCACATGCTTGTATTTAGACTTCTGTAAATGCTCTTTGTCTCCTAGTTCTTTCCTCTATTTCCTTTTACTTTCCTCTTGTCCCACTATCATGCTCTGTCTGTAGTTCAGTAATTTCAGGGTTTCAGTAATTCTTCTCAGTTACATTGCCTTGATCAATCCCTACCAGGCATCTTACACCCTCCTTGCCACTTATTTTGTGTCAGGGGAAAGGCCAGACCCTAACACATCACAGCGGGTCGGTTGGTGCAATTGTACAGTGATAATAAATAAAGATTATAGTAAAGTCATAGGGAGCATGAGAGATAGAAGAGAGATTGAAATAATGGAGTCAGACACATTTCATAGTTGCATGTTCACCTCAGCCTCACTTGGTGGTCCACATGGGGAGAGAAATATTTATTGCTAACCAAGGCTTTTATATCATCTGGGGATGTGCAGGCCCCCTAATTACAGGTGAAGAAATCCATCACAGGAAAGTGTTGTGCTATAGGTAATATAGTAATGGGAGTGGGCTGCTGTAGGGGTTCATATGCTGTTGGAAGAGGAGGGAGTAAGGGTGTGCATGTGACAAGATGGGCGGACCTGAGATTCAGCATGGCAGCCTAACTTTGGATGTCACTGAGCAGGTTTGACCTGTTCTCTGGTTCACTGTAGAAATCATTATCAGTAAGGTGTACTGTAAACCCACCTTGCAGGGTCTAAATTGAAGCCTTTAGGGGGAAGTATCCCATTGTCCTTAACAGCAGGGATGGGCCCTATATGTGGTGGGACTAGACAGTCCTCTGACAGCTGATTGCCTTCAGGGAGGTAATTTGACAATTATTTACCATTAATTGTGAGCAGTGTCCTAAGTCTAACATATATTTGGGGGAGATGACTTGGAGAAATCTTTCTGTTTCCCACTATTTTGGATCACTTATTGATTGTTCCCTTTTCCCTGGGTTGGTTAACACCACTTTCTTTCCCCCACCTCCCCTTCTCCCATGTCATGCTCCCCGCCCCAACCATGGGTCCTGTTGCTTTCTCCTCCAGATTGTTTATCTGGCCTATATTATCTAGTTAGAAGTGCAGATATAATATGCACACACACACACACACACACACACACATACACACACACACAAGCACACATACACACAAAAGAGCAAAACAAAATGACAAAAGAAAACAAAACAACAGCAACAAGAAAAAAAGGGAAAAAAGAGAAAAGCCTGTAAAAAGTTAGAGGTCTGTATGTTGACCTTTAGGAGTGCTCTTCTGTGGAGTCTGATGGGGTGCCACGCCCTGGCCCCCCGAGTCTAATTTTGGTACTCTTGGGACTTCCTTGCTCTACTTCCCTTGCTGTTCTGTTGCACAACACCCTTAGTGTTTTGCCTGGGTGTGGTGGGGTCAGATCAGATGCAATTCCCAAACTGTCTCCAGTGTTGTCCCCTATAGGGCTATAGGTCAGTGAGGGATGTCATGACTCATAGTCGGGGCAGCCATAGTGCTTCTTTTTGCATGGACTGCTCAGAGCAGGCATATTGTCCTCAAAGCTTGGTGGGCCAGGATGTGTGCTCCACTCTCTCTTCCTCCCCCTTCATTTTCTCCCGTGTGCTCTGATCAGACATGTCCCTTTCCCTGAGCTGTAGCTTCAGTGTTGTCCTCTGAAGTAAATTCTTCTGGGGGAAGGGGCAGCTGTCCTCTTAGTTGGGATTGGGGCTGGCCCCTCTGATATTTTTGTTATAAATAGATTTTCATCCACCAAAATTCCACAGACCTAGAGGAGCATAGGACTGGCTCAGTGTCAGGGAATTGTTGATTATCTTTTCACACTTTCCTTGTGATGTGTTTTTCTCCAAGAGCAGCATGTCAGGTACACCTTTTCGCCCTCATATGACACTAATGTGATGGGGATCTGCCTTAGGCTGGGTTCTCTAGAAAAATAAAACTATAGACACTGACATATGCATAAGAGAGAGCTTTTCATCAAGAGAACATCCCAGCCCAGTCCAACTGAAGCCCATGGGTCCAATGCTACCTAGAGCATCCATGGCTCAGTGTGTTCAAGTCCCCAAACTTCAGTTTTTGGGTGAGCATCAATCCTATCTGTTGTCCAGCTTGATATATGTGTGTGTATCACATACATATATGTGTGTGTATCACATACATATATGTGTGTCTATATAGTCACTCTAATATTATATGTGCACACGAATGCCTTGGTTTAGTTTATTAATTCATCAGTATATGAGGACCTTCAACACTACAGAAAACTACAGGACTCTAAATTCATGCTTTCATCACAGAATGGGTGGAAACAAATTCCCTGTTTCAGGGTTTTAATCTGAATACATTTGTACTTCCTTTTCTGTAAGATAAATGCTATAATTTTGATCATGCTGTATTTCTTTTTTTATTAAATCACTTTATTGGGTCTTGTAGAACTCTTATCATAATCCACACCTCCATCCATTGTGTCAAGCACATTAGTACATTTGTTGGCATACTCATTCTCAAAGCATTTTCTTTCTACTTGAGCCCTTGCTGTCAGCTTCTCATTTTTATTCCCCCCTCCTCATGAACCCTTGATAATTTGTAAAGTATTATTTGTTCATCTCTTATACTGCCCTATGTCTTCCTTCACCCACTTTTCTGTTGTCTATTCCCCTGGGGAGGGAGTTATACGTAGATCATTGTGATAGGTTCCCTCTTTCTCCCCCCACCTTCCCCTTCCACTTCTGATTAACAATTAATAGTTAGGGAGTTAAGTACCAAGAGTTATTTCAGTGTGTTTAAATGTAGCCTACAATGTTTCAGCATTTATTAGCTATTCATGGCATATCATGAATATTTTATGGATGTGATAATTAAATTATGATTAAAGGAATTTTTATGTCTTTTTGGAAGCCTCTTCCTTAAAAAAAAGTGAACCTGGTAGCTCTAGTTAGAACATACAGTCAATTTTTAATATCACTGGTAAAAGTGGACATTTATGGTTGTCCTTTTTCTGACGTGGAGTGATGTTTTTTCACGTATGACTTTTTCTTTTTAGGAATGTATATTAGCATATTAACATTTTGAACTATATTTGTTTTATGTTAGATTTGTAGAGTTATTTTTCCTTAGCATGAAAAGTCTTTGACTTTGTTTAGTAAGTTTTGTGTCTATTTAGATTATTAATTCTTTTTTACATTAATTGGTATATATTACAGTGCTCATTTTCTTATATTAAATCAACTCTAGGATAGATTCTACTTAATTATCATGTGTAATTATTTTCATGTGTTTTCTGACTCTATTCCCAATGTTTTCAAGAACTTTTTCATGTAGATCCATTATCAATATTGCTCTACAGTTTTCTTGAAGTATCATTATCTGACCTTGTTTACAGGTTATTACTGGTCTCATAGAAAATATTAGTAAGGTTACTCTGACAATCATTGTTATGTTTCACCCAATAACGTGAACTTAGACAAAAAGAATAAAGCGTCTATTCATATTGCGTGAATACTCTCCTGTCTAGCTGCCAGAATCTTCATCTTTAATCTGTCTTACAGTTAGCCTTGAAGTTTCTCATGGAATTGAATTGTGATTCAGTTGATTGTAAACTTTCTGAACATCCTGAAACCCACTCGACTCTCATAGATCACTTGCTCTGGCTGGATCCTCTAGAGTGATAAATGATTTACACCCCTCTTGACGGGACAAATCGTCACTCACACCTGAGACTATGGATGGGACATCCTTGAACCCAAGCCAATAAGCCCACTACTACAGTGTGTGTTGTTTGCCATCAGTCAGCATTACCTAGAAAGCTTGGAATCCAGAATTTAGGTCAAGATGACAAAATGGTTTGATCAGTCATCTCTTTTCTGGATACATCTTGCATTTTTAAGCATCTTCCCTCACCTTGGCTCTTACCACGACCCCTTGCCATTCCATGACTGTAAGCTGCAGTCTTTCCCAAAGGCTTTAAAATCGGACATCTGTAAACACAAGAGCTTAAGAGAGTAGCAAATAAGGATTCCCCTGGCTTGTTTTCTTGTTAAAATATCTCTATCTTGGCCAAGGTACCTCTAGGATGTGCTATTGGTGTCGCTCTGTCTCTTGTTGTCCACCTGTACAAAAACTTTCTCTAGTTACTACACTATTGTGCATAAATGGCCACCCAACCATAGGGATTTCTTCACACAATAGATATTGTAAAGAATACCCAGGATGCAAGGGGATTGGAGTAGGTTTTACTTAATGAGAAGCTCAGCCTGAGTTGGAGTGGCAGATATGAGCGTGATTCAGCTTGATCACTTTCACCAGATATGTCAAGGGTTTGGGTCTGAGGTTCCGTTATGGGCTTTTAAAGAACATTCTTCATAAAATATTCCGTTCTTCAGTTAGATTGCTGGTGAAAAGAAGATATTTACCTTCAATGGAGCTTGAGAAATTTGAGGCCTTAGTACTTCCACTTTGTGGATCCAAAGTTGATCATGATATTTGGGAAATTAGTAAAATTGCTCTGCAAAGATAGAGTGGACCCTTGTTTAATGCAAACCCTCAGCTTTGAGCAGGATTTTGATCCCAGGTGGTGGGGGTGGTCACTATTTAGCGCAAGATGTGCAGGCCAAGAAAGTGATATGCCTTTTTCAACATTGCCTCCTCTTCTGTTTCAGAACAAAGATTTGCCACAGAGAAATACAGTCCAGTCTAGGGAGCTAGAAATCTGGTACTAGTGTCTTGCACATTGAAGCATGACAAGGAAGGACTTCAACTTCTGACTGGGTCGTGAACCAAATCCATTCACCTGACTCCAAGCAGGGTGAGCATCCCTGGGGTTCCTGGGGTCAGCACTGGGCAGAGGAGTTTGAGGGGAAGCAGGAGGGATCTGAGCTTTCTGGGATCTGAACCCAGGAAACACCAGTGTACAAGAACCCAGGCTGCCCCATTGGTCGGGGTCCGAGCAATTTGCGCATCTCCCGGAATGATAGAATTTGCTGATAATGTAACCATGTATAATTGTATTAGAACTTAAATTGTGAGCACTCCAGTTTGCAAAAGGCGGGTGGCATAGTGGTTACAGATTGGACTGCTAACTGCAAGGTCAGCAGTTCAGAATTACAAGTCACCCCTGAGGAGAAAAACAAGGTTTCCAATCTTGGTAAGAGTTATAGTCTCCGAAATCCACAAGGGGCCATTCCACCTCCCTTTAAAGGGTCACTGTAACCAGAATCCACTCTGTGGCACTGAGTTGGGTTTAAGGTTTGCATTGCTGATGACAGTGACAACTCTGTCCATTTGCTGCCTCCCCAGTTTGATTAAGCCTCCATTGAATTCCTTTTGATAATTAGCCAAGAATGTAGATCATCTTACCCTTGCGGAAAATGCCTTACAAAATAGATTGCCTGCACTCCTCTCCATCCATCCCCCTCCAAGGGCCTGCCTAGATGTATCCTTGATGGAGCTCACCTAAGCGAGGACAGCACAGGGGCCATTGTTATGAGTCTGGCCTTGATTGCCTCAGTTTGAAGGCCCTGGACCAATCTTTTAAGTCTTTCTATCTAATAATGTGCATGTCCCAATTATGGTCCCATTCCTGCTGCTGCAGTCTCACCTGTATCTGATGTATTGCTTTGCCACCAATCATGATCTGTGACATGGCCTTTTGTTCTGTGTCCTATTTATCTAGGGTCCCGACTCTGAATCCTCAGTTGCATTTGAACTGCTAATGGCCTCCCTTATCCATATGATGTGTGTGCGTATCTTTTGTTGTCTCTTAAAGTTCAATAAATGCTCTCCTCAAATTATGTTTGACAAAGAAGTCACTTTTCCACCCTAACACACAATTTAGTACCTCAAGGTACAGTTCTCTGGGACAGCATCTTGACAGCCGTACCTGCAGGTGAGGTCAGGCCCTACAACCCCCTGGCTTCTGTCCTAAATGTACAAAAATTACAAAGTTCTCTTAGTTCTGCGGATAAATTCTCTCTCTGCACCTTAGCCTTATACCAGACACACTTAGCTCTATGTGGGTTGGCAAATCTAGTTCCCCAGATAAGAACTCAAATGTACCCCTATTTCACCTCTAACCTCCTGCCCAAAGGCACTTAGCTCTCTTGTTCTGTGGTCTGGGAATGCCACTGCTCTGTCTCAGGCTCTTGGTTCTGCTGCCACCATGTCTCTGTTGCTGCTTCTTCCCTTCATGTCCACTCTTGTGTCACAGCTGCCTGTCTGCTGGATTGAAGAATTTCTGTGAAAGAATCTGGGATCTAAAGGCCCCTACTCCTGGTTCTTTTTTTTTTTTAAAGTCATTTTATTAGGGACTCATACAACTCCTAATACAATCCATACATATATCAATTGTGTAAAGCACATTTTTACATTCGTTGCCCTCATCATTCTCAAAACATTTGCTCTCCACCCAAGCCCCTGGCTTCAGGTCCTCAATTTTTCTTCTCCCTCCTCACTCCCTCCTCCCTCATGAACCCTTGATAATTTATAAATTGTTATTTTGTCATATATTTCTGTGTCCCATTTTTCTGTTGTATGTCCTCCAGGGAGGAGGTCACATGTAGATTCTTGAAATAGGTTCCACTTTTCCAACCCAACCTCACTGTGCCCTTCAAATATCACCACTCACAGCACCAGTCCTGAGGGGATTATCTGCCATGGCTTCCCTGCATTTTCAGTTCCCATCTGCACCAGTGTACATCCGCTGGTCTAGTCAGACCTGCAAGTCAGGATTCAGACCATGACAGTTGGAGGGGGGGAGGAAGCACCCAGAAACTTGATCAAAGTTGTATTTTTCATCGTTGCTACATCACACCCTGACTGTTTCATCGCCTCCCCAAGACCCTTCTGTAAGGGAATGTCCAGTGGCCTACAAATGGGCTTTGGGTCTCCACTCCACACTCCCCCGCTGATTCACTATGGTAAGATTTTTTGTTCTGATGATGCCTGATACCTGATCCCTTGACACCTTGTGATTGCACAGGCTGGTATGCTTCTTCCATGTGGGCTTTGTTGCTTCTGAGCTAGATGGCCGCTTTTTTACCTTCAAGCCATTAAGATCCCAGATGCTATATCTTTTGATAGCCGAGCACCATCAACTTTCTTCACCACATTTGCTTATGCACAAATCTATCTTCAGTGATCATATTATCGAGATGAGCGTGCAATGTAATGACTCTTCTCCATCTATCTTGATTGATAATTTGGCTTGGTAGCGTATTCTTGGGTTTGCATTGTTTTCCTTCAATTTTTTGAAAATGTTACTCCACTCTCTCTTCTTCATAGTTTCTGCTGATAGGTCTGATCATATTCTTATTTGGGAACCTTTATATATGATTGCTTGTTTTCCCCTAGCTGCTCTCATGATTTTCTCCTTTTCCTCAAAGTTGGATAATTTAACTATTATGTGCCTTGATGACTTCTTCTTGGGATCCAGTCTTGCTGGGATTCTTTCAGCTTCCTGAATGGTTGCCTTGTTTTAATTCACTAAGCTGGGGAAGCTTTCCTCCAAGAATTCTCTCACTACTGTTGCAGATGACTTCTTTGTTGTGTCTTCCTCCAGTAAGCCAATAATTCTAATGATGTACCGCTTCATAGCATCAGACTTAGTTCTTAAGTTTTCTTCAGCTTCTCTGATGATCTTATTAGATTTTTGTTCTCGTTTGTTGAAGTCTGCTTGGCTGTCCTCCAAGTCACTGATGCGGGTCTCTGATTCTTCCAGTTGCTTGTCGAGGTCCATGAGTGTGCTACTGGTTTTTGTTATCTCCTCCCTAAGCTCCTGTATTTCTCTTTGATTTATGGTTTTTACCTTTTCTATCATTTCATCATTTTTCTGTATTGTTTCCCTCATATCCCCTGACTCCAAGTAACATTCTGAAAATTTCTTTCTGTGGCAGCTCAATGTCTGCTTCCTCTATGCATGCATTATGTTCAGGACATCTTCTGGCTTTGCCTTTTGTTCCTCTCCTTTTTTTGTTGAGGTTTTTGGGGCTGATGGCTGCTTGTGTTGCGTTGTTTTAGATGAGCCAGGTGCCATTTTCCAGGGAGTCGAAGAGCACTGGCTCTCTCTGGGAGACTTTGAACTGCCTATAGCTTATTTCACTATGGAATTAACCTACCACTTTGTCCTCCTGTGGCTTCCCTCTTGGGGGAGTGACCCAGAAGGGTTGCCTGCTTTGGTGTTGCAGAGGTTGGGCAGAGGCTCCTGCAGTAACTTTTGTTGAGGAGTGTTGGCCGAGCTGCCTTATGCCCCACAGGCACAAAGGCTGGAAGGAGTTCCCCAGTCAGAAGTTGAGCAGAGTATCCCCTGTTGGGGGCCAGCAGGGATTTTTCCAGCCTGCTAACTACACAGGGTGGAGCTCACCTAGCTGCGTGTGGCTCAGGTGTAAATGCCCTAAGCTAAGGGAGTGGTCTGGAGGTTAGCAGTAGAGTGTGGGAGACCAAGAAAGGGGAAAAGAGGAGAAAAAAAAGTTAAAAAGCAAGCCAAATGTGCCCATGAGGGGCGGGGGAGGGGGAATATAGTGAAGAGATGGATAGAAAGCAACAATGTAGCTGAGCCCTTATCCAGGCCAGAGGAGCTGCAAGGGTTTAATCCTTGTTCGGAGGTGGTAGCAGCAAGCTGTGGCTGTGTTGAGAAAAGGCCGCTGCACAGCCCTCCAAGACTGATAGGGTGACAGAGAGGAGATGCAAAGGTCTAGTGCCTGCCCCAAGGCAGGTGGTGGCAAACTGTGGCTGTGTTGAGAGCAAGCAGCCCTACAGGCTCCAAATGGTCCTGGCTCTGGCAGAGACAGTGGCGGGGCAAAGGTCAAGCCCCAGCCGGCCTCCACTGAAGTAAACCAAAAGCCCCCAGCCCCTCAAAACCCCATGGGTCTGTGCCTACTTGTCTTTATGATGCTCCTCCTGCATTCCAGCAGTGTTCAGTTATCTCTAAGTAACTCTCCTGGGCTGAATTCTGTGGAGTTCCTCTGGTGTTTGTTACTCCTTCGCCATCTTGCCGGAAGTCCCCCTGGTTCTTCTTTTTTGTTGGTAGTGAGATCCCAATTTCTGTCTCTGAAATAACTCAATTAGTTGTAACATGAATTCCAAAGTAACTAATCTGTAGGTTAGGTTTCAGACAGTTTATTTACATAACCACAAGGCACAACGGTACCAATGTATTGTTGGCCAAGCTGCCCGATTGTCTTATATGACAGCCCCAGTGGGTTTCCAAGACTGTAACTTTATAACGGAGTAAAAAGCCATGTCACTCATGCTTTCGAGGAGAAATTGGTGGTTTCCAATTGCTGACCTTGCAATTAGCAGCCTGACAGTAACCACTATGAGGGACAACTTTTCCTCGTTCACATTGGCAGGCGACAAACCCAGGTAAATAATTTGGAGGAAGTTAAGGGGGCATAGCTAGACTGTGTACTTGTATAGACCACCTGTCTAACTCAGTGATTCTCAACCTTCCTAATGCTGCGACCCTTTAATGCAGTTCCTCATGTTGTGGTGAAGCTCCAACCATAAAACTACTTTTGTTGCTACTTCATGACAGTAAGTTTACTACTGTTATGAATCAGGCAACCCCTGTGAAAGGGTCCTTCAACCCCCAAAAGGGTCTCAACCCATAGGTGGAGAACCACTGATCTAACTGCATTAGGTACTACAAATAATGGTATATTAAAAACATTATCTATATTGGGATTCAAAAGTGCACTCATTATTGGGGGATATATACTTCTTCATTTACATTTATATGTAATTTACATATGTATAGATGTAAATTTCAATCTAATAAATGTCATATAAATGTTTATTATGGACCCTTGTTTTTGACATGTGTTAAGTGTTGGACTTCTATCCTCAAGGACAGAGGTACACACCCATTAGCATCCTGTCATGGCTTTAGAATCTTGGAAGCTCTGTACAGCAGTTCTCCTGTGTCCTATCTGCAGCTTATATGTCTAACTCTACTTGATGGTGAGTTTAAAAGTGTTTCTAAAGTTATTTTACAATTTATAGTTCTCCTATAAAATAATCTTTAGTTTATAATAGCTCTTTATATATCCCATGTAAAATGTTTCCAGATGCTTTAATTAACATAATCATCTTAAAGGTTCATTGATTTGTCATTCTCTTTGAGAGTCACACAGTAAGGAATTGGTAGTTTGTATGCTGTGGGATAGGGATACAACTCTTTGTTTATTTTTTTATATTTATATTTGATTGCCCAATCTCTATTTGTTATAAAATAATCTTTTATTCACATGTGTGAACATTATGAGTTTTAGATTTTATTGCTCATGGTATAAGCATGTTTCCCATTACTGAATAAGGGCACCGTTAACAGTATTGGGGACTTTGGGTGTTTAGAAGAAGGAAAGAACAGTAACAGCACCTGGACCTATTGGTTATGTGTTACACTGTATTCTCCCATCAGCCTGCCGTTGGTGCATCACCAGCAGCTTAGAGGAAGGAGGAAGAGTGCCTTGTATTATTACTTTTGGGATTTCCTCACGAGAGATTGAAATTTGTGAGCATCATTAGAGCTGATCCAGATAAGACAGAGCATCCCAGTTGCCTGTAGTGTCCTAAGGACCAAAGAAAATGGCCAAGGCTCAGGTGCTTCTGATGTGTTTTATCCTTTTCTGTATTTTCTACTGGAATTATAGGAGCCTGTATAATACTGATTCAGTTCATTGGAAAAGCAGAAATTTGAAATAGTAGAACTTAGAGCTAAACTTTTACTCTGATTTCAACATTTGGCTGGAGAAGATTAGGAATATATTGATCATAGGATTAACAATAAACTATTGACATTGAACATAACATAGCACTGAGGATTCTTTGGATAACATTATCTTCCAGCTCATAATTTATTATTCTATGGCCAGCATATCTTTCAAATTATATGCTATACATGGTTTTTAAGGAGAAATAAAATCACTTCTTTAGGAGAGTTCAGTAGTCCATGGGATTTTTGTTTGAGTAACTTTCTTTAATGCTTATTTCTGAAGGTGATATGTTAAATACTCTCCCACACAGCAGCATTCTCATCAATGCATCTAAAATGGGTCTTGTTGCATTAGTGGTTTAAAAATGAGACAGCATCTCACCTCCTCTAACTAGAGATGCAGGAGAGAGAATTAACTGTCAACATCAGCTCTGATTCATATGAGGCAGAGCTTAGACAGACCTGTACCCTCCAATGGTTTTCCAGTCTGACACCAGTATCTTTGCCACACTACTCTCCTACTCAGCTTATTCTTTTTTTTTTTTTTGCAGTGGCCATGGACTAATTACAGTCCAGAGTCACAGGTACAAGTTTTACTCAGTAACAGAGTATAATTTGGTATCAGAATTAGTAGGCTACACATTGACTTTCATATTAAAGAACCATGTAGGCACATTTGCTCTTCTTCAGGGAAGGCCTGTTTTCCCTGTCCCCTATCAGACATTTTTCCTTCTAAAGATAGGCTCATTTCTTAGTTCCATCTTTATATGGTCCTCTCAACTACTTTTGGATATCCTCTTCTTGATCTTGCCTGCCTGTCCCACTTTCTTGGCTGAAAAGCCCTTTCTGGACCTGACACCATTGGCTCTGTCACTCTGTCCCTTCTGCCCTGGTCATTGTCTCCATTGGTGCAGCTCTTGACCCATGAATAGTACAGTTCATTTTGCAGGAGCAGCAGTAGACCCATCCCTATGTGGTAGAGGTTCAAGATGGTCCATGATTTGCTCAGCAACATCTCACAAAACTCAAAAGTCATCAAGTAAATAAATCGCTCTTCAAGATGTGGAAGCTGGTGAGTTCCAGATCTATATAAAGGTCAGGAATCAGTCTGTAGGTTTTTCCTCATTGATTTGTTTATAAACGCTGATGAACCAGATCATCAGGTCAGACCACAGTCCACTGCCTCACAAAGAAGTTGTTGAATCTGGTCAGCTAATAGGTTGCAGGGGCTGAGGAACCCAAATTGGAAGGTCAGACAGCAAGCTAATGGCTCATAGAGTGGAGGAAGCTCTCAAGTCAGGTCACACAGGCAGCTCATAGTTGCCATTCAAGGAAATGCCACATTAATTTTTTGGAAGCTGCAAATCCCTAATCCATGGGTTCATTCTGAACTGTGTGGCTGCAGGGGCTAATAAACCCAAATCAACAGCTCAGATGACAGGATAATGCCTCACTGTCTCCTCTCAAACCATGCCTGCAGGCAGTTCTCTCTCTCCCTCTTAATATGTTGGCTTCTTGGGCCAACCCAGCATCTTCCCTGCCTAGGCAAGATTAGGAAGGCTCCAGAGATCCACCCAGCAGAATTAGGCTGGGGGCGCCTTGGAGAGCATGTGGTGAAAGATGGCAAGTTCAAGAGGACCTTGCAATTAAAGTTAAGATAATTCACTCCAAAGGTGGCTGAGGAGAATTTGTCCTAAGGTTGTCAAGAGGAGCTTGTCCTAAGGTGGCCTTTAAGAGCTTAGAAAGTTGTTCTGCACTCAGTAAGGGAGATAATGTCTATGAACATTCTGATCTTGGTTCTGACTTATAGCTTCTTGTTCCTGATCCCGAGTTGTACCTTGTTCATTAATAGACCACTTTGATCTATTGAGTGTTGTGTGACCACAGCAACAGATTATCAAACCCAGAAGTGAGACAGAGTGGTGTGGAAGGATTGACTTGTTTTAGAGTTGACAAAAAGTGTTGGAGAGTTGAGGTATGTTTGACCTCCCCCATCTGCACTGTTCCCAGTACTTATTGCCACTGAAGGTACCGAGCCTCTAATAATGGTGATGCTGGTAGAAACCCTAATGCCATTTAATAACAAATAGGTCTTTATCTACCTTGTGTGATTATAAAGCTGAGCTATTTCTAGAACATTCAGATAATGTCACTGGAACTCAAAATTCTAATGTTAAGAGTGGGTGCATTATTTTCAGGCACTGGGGTCCCCAACACTCCAAAAGTGATCCTCAGGAGTGACATTGCAATTGTGAAAATATTAAAAGACAGAGAGCAGACAGCTGGACACAGGGGCTCTCTTCCCATGTCAGGCCTGAGAGAGTGAATATATTTTCCAGTGGGTATATATAATGGAGCTTACAGGTCTTTCCATAAGGCGTTCGTGTCATGCAGTTAGCATGTACATAGTTAATGGGTCATATCATAAGCGGGTAAAATTCTAAACAAGCAAGATGCTGAGTTACCATCTTGACCTAGTGTTAGTTGACTTCAAACCGGCCCTGTGCCCTCCCCAGGTGTTTGCTACATTTATGTTGGGCTGGCTCTAGAACCTGATTGCTCAGATATACAGATAACCTTCAGGCATAGTGAAGTAGCCAGGTACAGAAATGATTCCTCTACTATGGGAGCTCCTTTAAGCCTGCTCCTTAATGTGGAGCTAGCTATTGTGGGGGCACAGTATTTGACCTGGAGAATGTATTTGAAAACATTTATTTCTCAGAACACTGGAGATCTTTCTAAAATTAGGGCTAGTTTTCTCGGCTGATGGTCGTGAATGTAGAAATAAGGTAAAATATTTTGTACCAAGTCCTCAGTTAATGACACATTATGGAATGAACTACCACAATAGTTTTTATTATTGTTTTGCTTTTTTTACTGTAAGATATATATTTTTTTAAATCTTCAAATGGAAAATACTTCATTAAGTAGACCCCTCTTACTACAGGAACCACTGACATTCAACGATGTGGCTGTAAAGTTCACCCGGAAGGAATGGCAGCTCCTGAACTCTGCTCAGAAAACCCTATATCAGGATGTGATGTTGGAGAACTATCGCAACCTGGTTTCCATTGGTGAGGAGAATTCTCAAGTCATTGACCTCGTCACTGGCTTTTCCTGTCTTATATGTTAAAAACTTTGCGGTGTTTGTGGTATTCTCAAAGAGGTAGATTCTCATTGCATTTTCTCATCCTAGGTTAGTGGGTTAGGTCTTCTACCCTTGAAAGAATGCTATTTACTTTGTTCCTTTGAACATTATTTTTCTAGAAATACAAAACTGCAGTCTTTACAAACTTTACGTTAATTTTGGTGTGTCCAAGATTCTGTAATTTCCCATAAACAGGTTATCTAATTGTCACCCCAGAAGCTTTCTCTCAATTGGAACAAGAGAACTGTGTTTGGTATTAGAAGCAAGCTATAGTGGAATTTTCTCAGATGCATGGTCAAAACACCTTAAGGGGAATTGGCTGGGGTAGTTGATTGAACAGGGAGAAGGCCTCATATCTATGAAAGGTGTCAGAAAATGCATAAAAGTGTGTGCTACTTTGTATGTGAGAGTTCACTTGTCCAAGATGTTGAGGGAAGTACACCTGTAGCTCTTATGAGATTAGATTTCCATTTTCTTGTTTTACACTATGTGTGTTTGCTTCCATAATTTTCTTTAACATTCTGAAATTTTCCCTTCTTTTATGTTTCCACTTTACTATGAAAATCTGTCTTGCACGCTTCTCTCCAAACAGAGAACTCTGAATTAGTAACTGTCCTCTGAATACAGCACATTCCTCCCCTACTGAGTAAGAATGGATATCCATTTGCAGTATGCAGCACCATCTTGCATCTTGAGCTCCCACCATAAACGGGTCTCCTTTGTGCTTCCTTAGCTTCCCCCCTTGGAGTTTCTCTAAAGATTTGGTGTCCATATTCTCATTTGGTGTCCTGTTCCTTTAAAGTTTTCTTCATGCAGGTGATGTCAGTTCTTTCTGTTTTCTTAGAGAGATGGTCAATTTGCCTTCTCTGTTGGAATTCTTTAACAGACATATTTCCCCATATTTTACTCCTTTTGGTGAAATATATTTATGACTTCTGTTGTTTCCAGGTATCTAAAATCATCTTCCTAGCAAGAAAATTATCAGCTTAAAGTATACTTTAGCACTGTACCTTACATTTTTTTCTACCTGTAAGATTTTTTTAAGTTGTCTGTTCCTCCAATACATTTTGTAAGTGGAAATGGCATGTTTTTTTTTTTTCTGTTTCATTTTTTTTTAAATTTTAACAATTTATTGGGGCTCATACAATTCTTTTCACAGTTCATATATATACATACATCAATTGTATAAAGCACATCTGTACATTCTTTGCCCTAATCATTTTTTTCTCTTTTCTTCTTTTACATTTTATTAGGGACTCATACAACTCTTACCACAATCCATACATATACATACATCAATTGTATAAAGCACATCCATACATTCCCTGCCCCAATCATTCTCAAGGCATTTGCTCTCCACTTAAGCCCCTTGCATCAGGTCCTCTTTTTTTTCCCCTCCTCCCTCCCCATTCCCCCCTCCCTCATGTGCCCTTGGTAATTTATACATCGTTGTTTTGTCATATCTTGCCCTATCCGGAGTCTCCCTTCCCCCCTTCTCTGCTGTCCCTCTCCCAGGGAAGAGGTCACATGTGGATCCTTGTAATCAGTTCAACCTTTCCAACCCACTCACCCTCCACTCTCCCAGCATCGTCCCTCACACCCTTGGTCCTGAAGGTATCATCCACCCTGGATTCCCTGTACCTCCAACCCTCATATGCACCAGTGTACAGCCTCTGTCCTATCCAGCCCTGCAAGGTAGAATTCGGATCATGGTAGTTGGGGGGAGGAAGCATCCAGGATCCGGGGGAAAGCTGTGTTCTTCATCGATACTACCTCACACCCTAATTAACCCATCTCCTCTCCTAAACCCCTCTATGAGGGGATCTCCATTGGTCGACACTTGGGCCTTGGGTCTCCACTCTGCACTTCCCCCTTCATTTAATATGATATATATACATATATATACATACATATATACATATACACATATATACACATACATACACACACTTACATCTTTTTTTTTTTTTTTGCATGATGCCTTATACCTGGTCCCTTGGGCACCTCGTGATCGCACTGGCCGGTGTGCTTCTTCCATGTGGGCTTATTTGCTTCTGAGCTAGATGGCCGCTTGTTCACCTTCAAGCCTTTAAGACCCCAGACACTATCTCTTTTGATAGCCGGGCACCATCAGCTTTCTTCACCACATTTGCTTATGCACCCATTTGTCTTCAGCGATCCTATCATGGAGGTGTGCAGTCAATGATAAGATTTTTTGTTCTTTGATGCCTTGTAACTGATCCCTTTGGGACCACTCGCTCACTCAGGCTGGTGTGTTCTTCCATGTGGACTTTGTTGCTTCTGAGCTAGATGGCCGCTTGTTTATCTTCAAGCCTTTAAGACCCCAGTCACTATCTCTTTTGATAGCCGGGCACCATCAGCTTTCTTCACCACATTTACTTGTTCACACACTTTGGCTCCAGCCGTTGTGTCGGGAGAGTGAGCATCATAGAGTTCCAATTTAATAAAAGAAGGTATTCATGCATTGAGGGAGCGTTTGAGTAGAGGCCCAAGGTCCTTCCGCCACCTTAATACTTGACCTATAAATATAGACACATAGATCTATTTCCCCATCCTCCTGTATATATTTGCATGTACATGTCTTTGTCTAGACCTCCATGAATGCCCTTTGACTCCTAGCTCTTTCCTCCATCTCCCTTGACTTTCCTCCTGCCCTACTACCATGCTTCATCGCCACCTGGGCTAGAGTATACCTCTTCTCTAAGCAACCTTACCCTTGATCATTTCCCACCAGGCCTGCCACTCCCACTTCTCTACCATTTGGGGTCCCATGTTTTTCCCTTGTCCCTGGGTTTGTTAACACCACTTCCTTAACCCCCCTACCCCCCCACCCCAAGTCCCCCCAAAACTGTCGGTCCCGTTGTTTTTCCTCCAGATAGTTCATCCAGCCTGTCCTATTCAGACAGACCTGTGGAGTCACTAACATGCACGAAAACTAGACAGAGGAAAACAAAGCAACAGTATACAACCAGACAACAAAACAACAAAAACAAACCACTGACAAAGAACAGAATAAAACAGTTCACAAGAGAAAAGCTTGTAGTTAGTTCAGGGATCGTTTGCTGGCCCTTAGGAGCGTTTTCCAGTCCAGTCTGTTGGGGCACCACGCCCTGGCTCTGAAGTCCACTTTCAGCATTCCCTGGGGACCTTGCCACTCCATTCCCTTGCTGTTCCGCTGCACTCCCCCAGTGATTTGCCTCGGTGTGGTGGGATCAGGTCAGGTGCAATTCCCACACTGTGTCTCCGGTGCTGTCCCCTGTATCGCCCTTAGTCACTGAGGGGCATCATGTCTCATAGTGGGGCCAGCCATGTTGTTCTCTCTGTGGACTGGCTGCTCTACTCAGGAACATCATCATCACGGCCTGGTGGGCCAGGCTGTGCTCCACTCTCTCCTCCTGCCCCTTCATCTGCTCCCGTGTGCTCTGATCAAATATGTCCATCTCCCAGAGCTGCAGAGTCAATGTCGTCCTTTGGAAAAAATTCTTTTCGGGGGAGGGGCAGGAATCCACTTAATTTATGGTGCTGGGGCCACGCTCCCAGACCTCTCCACCGGTTCCCTCCTCCACACCGGGATATTGCGTTCACACCTTGCGACACTGGGTTGAAGTCTGGTCCCACTTTCCCTGTGGAGATATAAACAATACCCTCCCCTTGGGTGGATTAATGCCCTATGACCCCACTACCCTTTTCTTCCTTGTATTCATCCTTTTGTTTTCCTTTCCCCACCTCCTCCACCATTGTCTACCATGTACATCCCTGGTTTTGGTCTGGTCTCTTCCATACTACCCCGTCTTCACCCCTAAAATGTATGTATACAGTAGCTTTTTTCCCTGTGCCACTTTTGCTTTTTTAAAAAAAAAAATTTTTTTTAATTCTTACCTCAGCGGACTCATGTTGTACTTGTCCTTTTGTGCCTGACTTACTTCGCTTAGCATGATTTCCTCCAGTTCTTCCCATGCCGCTATGTGCCTCATACGTTCATCACTGCTCTTTAGTGATGCGTAGTATTCCATTGTATGTATATACCACAGTTTTTTAATGCAATCGTCAGTTGATGGAAATTTGGGTTGCTTCCAACTCCTTGCAATTGTGAACTGTGCCGCAATGAACATTGGAGCACAGATGTCTGGTCTTGGTTTGTTTCTTGCCTCTTCTGGGTATATGCCCAGTAGGGGGATTGCTGGGTCATATGGTAACTCTATTTCCATCTGTTTTAGGTATTGCCAGATTGATTTCCTTAGTGGCTGTACGTACTTACAGTCCCACCAGCAGTGGATGAGAGTTCCTGTCTCCCCACAGCCCCTCCAACACTTGTTGCTTTCTGATTTTTTGAATTGGGCTACCTTTGAGGGTGTCAGGTGGTACCTCATTGTTGTTTTAATTTGCATTTCTCTTATGGCTAAAGATCGGGAACATTTTCTCATATGTTTGTTGGCCATTCGGATTTCTGCCCCTGTGAAACTTCTGTTTAAGTCCTTTGCCCACCTTTCAAGTGGGCTATTGTTTTTTTTCTTTTTGGAAGCTAGCAGAGTACTGTAGATTTTAGTAATAAGGCCTTTGTCTGATGTGTCATTGCTAAAGATGTTTTCCCAGTCTGTGGACTCTCTTATTACTCTCTTGGTGAATTCTTTAGATGTACACAAGTGTTTTATCTTCAGTATATCCCATTTGTCGATTTGTGCCTCCTCTGTGTTTGTGTCCTTCCCTATTTCTGATAGCCTGTGTATTCCCTGCGCCAAAGTTCTCAAGTTGGTCCCAGTTCCCTCATTGATGGCCCTAATAGTTTGGGGTTTAACTTCAAGGTCTGTGATCCACCTTGAGTTTATTCTTGTGCATGGAGTGAGATAAGGGTCTTGCTTCATTTTTCTGCATGTTGATATCCATTTTTTCCAGCACCACTTGTTAAAGAGGGCATCTGCTTCCCATTTGATCTTTTTGGGGCCCTTGTCAAAGATCAGCTGTGTGTATGCTGATGCTTTTATTTCTGGGTTTTCAGTTCTTTTCCATTGGTCTGAGTATCTGTCATTGTACCAATACCATGCAGTTTTGAGAACTGTGGCTGTATAGTATGTGCCAAAGTCAGGTAAAGCAAGCCCTCCCACGGTGTCCTTCTTCTTGAGGAGTTCTCTGCTAATTCTGGGCTTCTTCCCTCTCCATATGAAGTTGGTAATGAGTTTTTCCATTTCTTTGAAGAAAGATGATGGTAATTGTATCGGGATAGCATTAAACTTATATAGTGCCTTTGGCAGAACTGACATCTTAACTATATTAAGTCTCCCAATCCAAGAGCACGGAATATTCTTCCATTTGTTGAGGTCGCTCTTGGTTTCTTGTAATAGTGTTCTATAGTTTTCCCTATATAGATCTTTTTTTTTCAGTCAAGTGTATCCCTAGATATTTCAGTTTGTGTTTGGCTATTGTGAAGGGTACCACCTTTTTGATCTCTTCTTCTGTGGTCTTATCTGATGTGTATAACAGTCCGATGGACTTCTGTTTGTTGATCTTGTATCCTGCCACTCTGCCAAACTCCTCTATTGCTTCCAGTACTCCCCTTGTGGAACTTTTGGGATTTTCCATATATAAAATCATATCATCTGCAAATAACGATAGTTTCACCTCTTCCTTCCCCAGACGAATACCTTTGATGTCACTTCTTTGCCTTATGCTGTTAGCTAAAACCTCCAGCACGATATTAAATAGGAGTGGAGACAAGGGGCATCCTTGTCTGGTTCCCTTTTTCAGTGGGATTGTGTTAGTCTTTTCTCCATTGACTACCACTTTGGCTGTTGGTTTTTCATATATAGCTTGTATTGTCTTGAGGAACTTTCCTTCCATTCCTATCTTCGCTAGTGTCTTAAACAGGAATTGGTGTTGGATGTTGTCGAATGCTTTTTCTGCGTCTATTGATATTATCATGTGATTCTTATACTTTTTCATGTCAATGTGACGAATAATACTAATGGTCTTTCGTATGTTGAACCATCCCTGCATCCCTGGTATGAATCCCACTTGGTCATGGTGAATTATTTGTTTTATATACTTTTGTATTCTGTTGGCTAGTATTTTGTTAAGGATTTTTGCATCAATGTTCATTAGGGATATCTGTCTGTAGTTCTCGATTCTTGTGGGATCCTTGCCCGGTTTGGGTATCAGAGTTATACTAGCTTCATAGAAGGAGTTTGGGAGTTTGCCATCTTTTTCTATGTTCTGGAAAAGTTTGTGTAGGATTGGTATTAGTTCTTCCCTGAATGCTTGGTAGAATTCTCCAGTGTATCCATCTGGTCCAGGGGATTTTTTTGTTGGTAATCCCTTGATAACCTTTTCTATTTCTTCTATTGCGATGGGTCTGTTGAGATTTTTGATGTCCACCGAGGATAGTCTAGGGAGGGATTGTTTTTCCAGGAATTTGTCCATGTCTTCCAAATTGTTGAATTCATTGGAGTACAATCCTTCATAGTATTGTGTAACTATCCTTTTGATTTCATTAGGGTCTGTTGTAATGACCCCTCTTTCATCCCTTATTCTTGCTATTGAGATTTGTTCCCTCCTTTCTTTGGTTAGGTTTGCCAATGGTCTATCGATCCTGTTTATCTTTTCAAAAAACCAACTTTTAGCGATATTAATTTTTTCCATAGTTTTTTTATTTTCCCTCTCCTGAATCTCAGCCCTGATTTTTATAATTTCTTTTCTTTTGCTATTAGTAGGGTTGTCCTGCTGACTCAGCTCTAGTTTTTGTAAATTTTGTGTCAGCGTATCCGTCATGAGTCTCTCTTCCTTTCTCAGGTGTGCTTGTATTGCTATGAACCTTCCTCTGATGACTGCCTTTGCTGTGTCCCATAAGTTTTGGTACGTCGTGTGCTCATTTTCGTTGGTTTCGAGAAATTTCCTGATTTCGTCTCGGATCTGCACCAGTATGCACTCCTTTTGCAGTAGAGAGTGATTCATCCTCCAATTATTTGCTCTTATTTTCTTTGTCTTCCTTTTGTTGATTTCCAGTCTTATGGCACAGTGGTCAGAGAGAGAGGTCTGTATTATTTCAATGTGCTTAAATTTATGTAGATTTGCCTTATGCCCCAGCATGTGGTCTATCTTCGAATATGTGCCATGGGGACTTGAAAAGAATGTGAAATTTTTGTTATTTGGATGAAAAGCTCTGTAAATATCTATTAGGTCAAATTGTCTAATTGTGGAGTTTAGCTCTCTAGTCTCCTTGTTGAGTTTCTTTCCCTGTGATCTATCTTTCTCAGTGAGTGGTGTGTTGAAGTCACCCACTATAATTGTCGAGTCTGTGATTTCTTTCTTAATCTTGTGGAGTGTTTGGTTCACGTATTGAGCTGGTCTCTCATTCGGGGAATATATGTTTACAATGCTTAGTGGTTCATTGTCTATCATTCCCTTGAGCATTATATAGTTTCCCTCCTTATCTCTTTTTATGGTTTGCACTTTGAGGTCAATTTTATCCGAGATAAGGATTGCAACCCCTGCTTTTTTTGTGTTGCTGTTTGCTTGGTAGGTCCTTCTCCAGCCTTTGATTCTCAGCCTATTTTTGTCTGTAGCCTTGAGGTGTGTCTCCTGTAGGCAGCAAATTGATGGGTTGTGTTTTCTAAGCCATTCTGCAAGTCTCAGTCTTTTAATGCCTGAGTTCAGGCCATTGATATTCAGGGATATTATCTCCACGTGCGGACTCTGTGATGCCATTTTATACTTTTTGTGTTGGGAGTTTTCCTACTTTCCTTTCTCATTAGTGTGTGTTTTGTGTGTGTATCATTCTTGACTTCTTTCCATCCTTAAGTCATTGCTATCTTGGGGTCTGTTTTCTCTTTGTTGTGCTCTGGGTGAAGTTGTTCTATGTGCTGGTGTCTTATTTGTGCTTGGTGAGTGTTGTTCTTCTGCCCATACTGAGTCCGCGAGGATCTTTTGTAATGCTGGGTTTGTTGTAACGTATTTTTTGAGTTTTTCCTTGTCTGGGAAGACTTTTACTTCTCCATCGATCTTGATCGATAATTTGGCTGGGTAGAGTATTCTTGGATTTGCGTTGTTTTCTTTCAATTTTTGGAATATGTTACTCCACTCTCTCCTTTTTTTCATAGTTTCTGCTGATAGGTCTGAGCATATCCTTATGTGGGAACCTTTATATGTGATTGCTTGCTTTTCCCTAGCTGCTCTCATGATTTTCTCCTTTTCCTCAAAGTTTGAAAGTTTAACTATTATGTGCCTTGGTGATTTCTTCTTGGGGTCCCGTCGTGCTGGTGTTCTTTCAGCCTCCTGGATGGTTGCTTGGTTTTCATTCATTAGGCTGGGGAAGTTTTCCTCCAAGAATTCTCTCGCTATTGTTGCAGATGACTTCTTTGTTGTGTCTTCCTCCGGTAGGCCAATAATTCTAATGTTGTTCCGCTTCATAGCATCAGACATAGCTCTTAGGTTTTCTTCGGCTTCTCTGATGCTCTTATTAGATTTTTGTTCACGTTTATTAAAGTCTGCTTGGCTGTCCTCCACGCCACTGATGCGGTTCTCTGATTCCTCCAATCGATTCTCAAGGAACATGATTCTGCTATTGTGTTTCGTTACCTGCTCCTCAAGCTCCTGTATTTTCCTTTGGTATGTGTCTTTTATATCCTCTATCATTTCATCCTTTTTCTGTAGTGTTTCCCTCATATTCTGCATCGCTCCAAGCACCATTCTGAGAGCTTCTTTGTATGGCATCTCAATGTCTGCTTCTTCTATGTATGTTGTTATGTTCAGGACATCTTCTTCCTTTGCCTTTTGTTTCTCCTGTTTTTTCGTTGAGGTCATTGGGGGTGATGGCTGTTTGCGTTGAGTCGTTTTTGAGGGACCAGGTGCCATTTTCTAGTCTCTCTCTGGAAGACTTATAGGAATTCTTCTTCGATCTGCCTACAGCTGATTTTGCTATGGGATTAACCTACCACTTTATCTTCCTGTGGCTTCCCTATTAGGGGAGTGCCCCAGATGGCAGATCAACTGCCTGCACCAGTGTTGCAGAGGCTGGGCTGAAGTTCCCGCTATTGGTTTGAATATTGATAAGTGTTGGCTGAGCTGCCTTATGTCCCCAGGTACACAGGCAGGAACTCCCTGGTGAGAAGTCTGAGGAGTTTCCCCTGGAGAGCAAGCAGGCCTTACCCTAGCCTTGGGCTATCTATGCAGGGTGGAGCTCACCTAGCTGGGTGTGACCCAGGCGCAAATGCCCTAGGGCAATGGGAGTGCCCCGTAAGTCCGCAATGGAGTGTGAGAGAGCAGGGCAGGAACAAGGGGGGTGAGAAAAATCAAAAAGTGAGACTAGACTGTGCAGGGGTACAGGGAAGCGAGGGAAGCAAAAGAAACTATGTAGCTGAGTCCCACTCCCGGCCTGTGGATCTACAAGGGCTTACTCCCTGCCCCAAGCCCCAGCGGTAGTTCGCAGCTGAGCCCCAAGAAGGGTCGCAAGAAAACTGCTGAGCCGCCCCCAGAGAGCAGAGAGGGGGGACAGAGAGCAGAGATGTTAACAGACGCCGCCGTGTAGCTGAAGCTTGATCCCTGCCTATGAAGCTGTGGGGGTTTGGGTTTATTCCCTGCTCAGACCACGCGGCGCGGCTGCGGCTGTGGCTGTGCCTTGAAAAAGCCCCTGCGCAGCCCTCCAAGGCTGTGTGGAAATATAAAGCAGAGACGCAAACAGAAGCAACAGAGTAGATGAACCCCGATCCCTGCCGGTGGAGCCGCAAGAGTCCTGTTCCTGCCCTGAAGCAGATAGGGAAAAACTGTGGCTGTGCTGAGACCAAGCCCTGCTACAGGCTCCAAATGGTCCCGGCTTGGGCAGATCCGGCAACTGGACTAGGGTCGAGCCCCAGCCGGCTTCCACTGAGGTAAGCCAAAAGCCCCCAGCCCCTCAAAACCCCGTGGATCTGCGCCTACTTATCTTTATGATGCACCTCCTGCGATCCAGTGGCGTTGAATTTCACTCTGAGCAACTCTCCTGGGCTGGATTCTGCGGAGTCCCTCTGGTGTGTGTCACTCCGTCGCCATCTTCCCGGAAGTCTCCGGCATGTTTTTTTTTAATTAAGAAATGTCTGCTATATATTTCTTACTATGTACTGTCCCTTCCTTAGGCCCACCCCTTCTTAACAGGTCCAATACACGAAAGATGACTGTTGCTGCTTCTAAAGAACATTTTTGCAGTATATTCCAATAGGTTTTATTGCTGTTATTCAAACAATGCATAGTACATTCAATATTGCTCTCTTTTCTTTTCTGTCTCTTGAGTAGCCTTTTGGTTTCCATGTGTAAGTTGCCTTTCATGTCATCCCACATCTCATCTGGTCTCTGTCATTAGTCTTCAGTCAGACTTTTATTCCTCATGTTTATTCTTTACATAGTCTCTAAGCTGTGCTCTAGCTACTTTGGCTAGCTTCTACTTGGATTTGAGCAATTTATGATCTGTTCCACAGTTAACCCCTGGGCGTGTTTTGACTTATAAGCTTCTCCACCATTTCTTTCTGTAGATGTGGTTGATTTGATTTTCATTTGTTCCATTCCGGAAAATCCATATGTGTAGTTTCCATTTCTGGTGTTTAATAAGGAATTTGCTATGAATTCATCATTAGTCTCAAAATGTTATCAGTGAACCTGTGTGTCATTTCTGTTACTAAGGTCACATTTTCCAACTACTGCTACTTTCCCCAAATTTTACACTTATCAGTGTGTATGATTGTTTGGTTGATCAATGTCAGGCTGAAAAATTCATGTGAAAATTTCAATATATATTTTTAAATATTTTATTGGGAGCTCTTATAGATATCATAACTTCCCATAGTTCAGTTACATGGAGCAGTCCTGTACAATAGCTACCACAGTTTGAACACTTTTTCTTCTTTAATTCCTTGATATCAGCTCTCCTTTATCCCTTCTCCCCTCAATTTCATTATTGTGGTGGTAAACAGAACCTGGATGAAAGTGTGAGCAGCAGCCTTATATCTGTACTCCTGACCACAGGGCTTGGAAGACCAGTTCTAGTGTTGGAAGAAAACCCCCACAAGTCCCAAAGCTAGAACTGCTAATGAGCAATCTCCAGACAGAGATTTCCCCCCAACTGCCCTCCAGGAAGATGTTAGTATACAGCTGCTACAGGTGCCTGACTTCTTGCTTCTCAGCTGAAAGATGCCTAGCTTTGAAAGCAATCAGGTTCCCTTTGTTGCTGTCACTTAAGGAATCAATTATCTCTTTCTCTCTTAAATGCCCACTGGATGGGTCCTAAAGGACTGGTGTGTAATTGAAGGGCAGAAATAAAAAGGCTTTGCATTCTTTCACCAATTTATATAATCTCAGGGCATGCAGCTCCCCCGCCTCCCACACAAACACAGGCAGACACCTAGCTACCTAACAAGGTAGGCAGGATCTTTAGCCTCGGGATCCCTGAAATAATTGGATGAGCAACTTAAGACCAGTGCTGAGGGTAGGTGGAGTGGAGTAATTGTCTCCTGAGCGGGGAGAACAATAACAACAACATGTCTGCTCTTATCGTTAAAGCTGCTGGCAGATAGTAATTAGCCATGCGCTTGTATGAGGTATCATTAAGGTGGCACTACAATGAAAGGATAGTGTGGCGATGATATTTAACTAAGAGTATGTGACTGGGACTCTTCTCCAACTTTGTGAATGCTTCTATGTTTGCTTTAATTGGTGCGCAAAACTGAATAACACTTGTACTAACTGGTCTTGCTTGCAGGCATATGAATATGTTAGGGTTAGGGTTAGCGTTAGGGTTAGGGTTAGGGTTAGGGTTAGCGTTAGGGTTAGGGTTAGCGTTAGGGTTAGGGTTAGGGTTAGCGTCAGGGTTAGGGTAAGGGTTAGGGTTAGCGTTAGCGTTAGGGTTAGGGTTAGCGTTAGGGTTAGGGTTAGCGTTAGGGTTAGGGTTAGGGTTAGGGTTAGGGTTAGCGTTAGCGTTAGGGTTAGGGTTAGGGTTAGGGTTAGGATTAGGGTTAGCGATAGGGTTAGGGTTAGGGTTAGCGTTAGCGTTAGGGTTAGGGTTAGCGTTAGGGTTAGGGTTAGGATTAGGGTTAGGGTTAGGGTTAGGGTAGGGTTAGGGTTAGCGTTAGCGTTAGGGTTAGGGTTAGTGTTAGGGTTAGGGTTAGCGTTAGCGTTAGGGATAGGGTTAGGTTTAGGGTTAGGGTTAGTGTTAGGGTTAGGGTTAGCGTTAGGGTTAGCGTTAGCGTTAGAGATAGGGTTAGGGTTAGGGATAGGTTTAGGGTTAGCGTTAGGGTTAGGGTTAGGGTTAGGTTTAGCATTAGCGTTAGCTTTAGGGTTAGGGTTAGGGTTAGGGTTAGCGTCAGGGTTAGGGTTAGGGTTAGAGTTAGGGTTAGGGTTAGCGTTAGGGTTAGGGTTAGGGTTAGGGTTAGCGTCAGGGTTAGGGTTAGGGCTAGCGTTAGGGTTAGGGTTAGGGTTAGCGTTAGGGTTAGGGTTAGAGTTAGGGTTAGGGTTAGGGTTAGTGTTAGGGTTAGCGTTAGGGTTAGGGTTAGGGTTAGCGATAAGGTTTGGGTTAGGGTTAGCGTTAGCGTTAGGGTTAGGGTTAGGGTTAGGGTTAGCGTTAGGGTTAGGTTTAGGGTTAGGGTTAGGGTTAGCATTAGGTTTAGGGTTAGCGTTAGCGTTAGGGTTAGGGTTAGGGTTAGCGTTAGGGTTAGGTTTAGGGTTAGGGTTAGGGTTACGGTTAGGGTTAGGGTTAGCGTTAGCGTTAGCGTTAGCATTAGCGTTAGGGTTAGGGTTAGGGTTAGCGTTAGGGTTAGCGTTAGGGTTAGGGTTTGCCCAGGCTGCTCCTCTGGATTCAAGAAGCAAACCCAGGGCAGGGGAGTTGGGGCTGGCAAGGGTGTGGCTGTGGGGAAGGGCAGGTGACTGGATCCAGGGAGTCGAGCCCCTGCCCTGCAGACTCTCCTCAAAGGTTTGTGGGAAGAGGAAATAGTGAAGGACTCATCTTTTCCTGACACATGTCTACAGGCCTCTGTCACGGTTCTCTTCAAGGCAGGGGTAGCATCTAGGGGAATAAGCAACCCCAGCCAGTTTTCTGGTACCCCCGGATGCAGTGACCCTCACTGTTGGGCTGCCAACTCCCACAGTGTCTTCAGCTGCTTCCAGAGCCTCCCCTGCATCACACCCAGCTGCTCTGAGACCTCAGTTACAAGGATCTACATATAACTTCCTCCCTGGAGGATGGACAACAGAAAAGTGGGTGAAGGGAGACAAAAAATGTAAGATCTGACAAATTATCAAGGGTTCATGAGTGAGGGGGGAACAGGGAGGGCGGAGAAAAATGAGGACATGATGCCAAGGCCTTAAGTGGAGAGCAAATGTTTTGAGAATGATGAGGGCAATGAATGTACGGATGTGCTTTACACAACTGATGTATGTATGGATTGTGATAAGAGTTGTATGTGCCCCTAATAAAATGATTTTAAAAAATTAAATCATTTAAATTTCTTAGGACAATGCCATTTGTATTTCAAAGCAACATTCACGAAAACTATTTTTCACCTTCACTATCTTCTATTTAGTTTTAAACAGTGCAAAAACAATTCTTATGCCTTTTTATGAGATGTAATGCAAGTAGACATAAATTTATGCATAATTAAAAATGCGAATGAACAAAATATTTTGTTAAAAAATTTGAACTTTTGTGAAAATCATCGAAAGCATATAGCATTTTATTGAAGGGTTGGGAATGTTTTCCTCTATTTTATTCTAGTATTTGGTCTGAGGTTCTTACGGCATATTCTGATTGTTGTCGTGTAAGAGAATGTACATTCCATATAAGAGAAAACTTTCCTTATAATATTTTCCTATCCATTGCTTCCTGCTGAATCTCTCATTTGTTCTTTTATCATTTTTTCCTATAAAACGCCCAGGCTGCTTAATTTTATGCTTATTAATCATTTATATAAGTTAGGAAAATATTTATTATATATACATTTTTATTAAAAATCTTTTATTGGAGACTCTTACAACTTTTGTTGCAATCCATATTGATTGCATCAGGCATTTTGTACATATGTTGCCTTCATTCATTTATAGACATTTCTTTCTTTTTCTTTTTTAAAATCATTTTATTGGGGCTCATACAACTCATCACAATCCATACATACACCAATTGTGTAAAGCACACTTATACATTCGTTGCCTTCATCACTCTCAAAATTTGCTTTCCGCTTGGGTTCCTGGAATCAGCTCATTTCCCCTTTCCCCTATCCCCTTCTCACCCTGCTCCTCTTCCCTCATGAACCCTTAATAATTTATACATTATTATTTTCTCTTATCTTACACTGCACGGCGTCTCCCATCACCCAATTTTCTGTTGCCCATCTCCCAGGGGGGAAGTTATATGTAGATCCTTGTGATCGGTTTCCCATTTCTATACCCACTTCCCTCCCAGTATCGCCACTCTCACCGCTGGTCCTGGGGGGTTCATCTGTCCTGGATTCCCTGTGTTTCCAGTTCCCGTCTGTACCGCTGTGTATCTTCTGGTCTAACCAGGTTTGCAAGGTAGAATTGGGATCATGAGAGGTGGGGGGAGGAAGCGTTTAATAACTAGAGGAAGGTTGTGAGTTTCATTGTTGCTATACTGAACCCTGAGTGACTCATCTCCTTCCCACTACCCCTCCGCAAGGGATGTCCAGTTGTCTACAGGTGGGCATTGGTCCCCCGTCATGTACTCCCCTCATTCACGATGATATAATCCCACCTCCCACCTTTGTTGCTTGAAAACTGGTCCCCTCAGCCCTTCATGATCACACATGTTGGTGTGATGCTTCCATGTGGGCTTTGTTGCTTCTGGGCCAGCTTGTTTACTTTCAAGCCTCTAAGACCCGGGACGCTATATCGCTTGATAGCCGGCCACCATCAGCCTTCTTCACCACACATACTTATGCACACATTCATCTTCAGCGTTTATGTGGGGAACGTGATCACACAATGATGGTTTTTGTTCTTTGGTGTCTGCTACCTGATCCCTTCAACACCTCGTGCTCACTTAGGCTTGTGTGCTTCTTCTCTGTGGGCTTTGTTGCTTCTGAGCTAGATTTCAGCCTGTTTGCCTTCAAGCCTTTAAGACCCCCAGAGTTTCATTATATTGTGCAGAGAGTGGCTATGAGCCAAACCCACTAGACTGCACCCAACAACAGTAACAACAGGACTTGTGCTTCTAACAATATGCTGAAGAAGACCTTAAGAGAATCTCCCCTTCGTTTAGAGCAGCGGCTCTCGACCTGTGGGTCATGTCTACTTAGGGGGTCAAACAGCCCTTTCATGGGGTGGCCTGAATTATAACAGTAGCAAAATTACAGCTATGATGTAGCAACAAAAATAATTGTATGGTTGGTTGGTCACGACTACATGAGGAACTGGATGAAAGGGTCGTGAGTAAGAATGTTGAAAACCACTGTCCAAGAGGAAGACTCAATTCTTGATACAGTTGAAGGGCAACAAAATAGACTCAGCCCCAATATAGATGGGATAGCACAGTGGCTGCAACAATAAACACAAGCCAAAGAAACACTGCAAGGATGGCACAAGATGGGGCAGTGTTTCATTATATTGACATAGAGTTGTTATGAGTCAAAACACACAAGAAAAAAAAAACAGGACTTGTTTTTCTAACAATGTACCTAAGTAGACCTTAAGAGAATCTCCTATTAGTTTAGCGCAGCGGGCCTCAAACTGAAGGTCGTGACCCCTTTTGGGGGATGAATGACCCTTTCACGGCAGTGGACCGTTCATTAAAGTGGAAAAATTAGAGTTATGATGTAGCAATGAAAATAATTTCATGATTTGGCAGTCACCACTACATGAGGAATGGTATGAAAGAGTCGTGGCATTAGGAAGGTTGAGAACCACTTCTCTAGGGCAAGACACAAATCTGGTACAGAAGGGAAGGAAGAGAGCGGCAGTCTCCAACAAGTTGGATTAGCACAGTGGCTGCAACACTGAGGCCAAGCACACAAGCACGGTGAGGGTGGCACAGGTCAGGGCAGCTAAGAGTCAAAACCCACTCGACAGAACTTAATGACAATAACTACAGGACGTGTACTTCTAACAATATGCTGAACTAGATCTTAAGAGAAACTCCTCTAAATTTAGAGCAGTGGTTCTTAACTTGTGGGTCGCGACCCCCTCTCACAGGTGTTGCCCAATTCATAACAGTAGTGAAATCACAGTAATGGAGTAACAATGAAAAAAAAATTACTGTTGGAGGATCACCACAACATTAAGAATTGTATAAAGGAGCCATGCCATTAAGAAGGTTCAGAAACACTGCCCGAGAGGAATACACAAAACGTGGTACTGCAGAAGGGCAGCAAGTGAGAGGCAGACCCTACAAGATGGAATAGCTCAGTGGCTGCAACAATGAGTGCCATCAACGAACCACTGTGAGGACGGCACAGGACGGGGCAGCGTTTCATTATCTTGTGCTTAGAGTTGCTGAGAGTCAAAACCCACTCGACGGCAACTAACAGCAACACAAAAAGTACTTGAGCTTCTAACAATATGCTGACGTAGATCTTAAGAGAAACTCCTCTTAGTTTAGTGCAGGGTTCTCAGCCTATGAATCACGAACCCTTTTGGGGAGTGAGTGGGTTGAATGACCCTTTCACAAGGGTTGCCTGATTCATAAGATTAGCAAAATTACAGTTATGAAATATCAGTGAAAATTTTGTATGACTGGGGGTCCACCACTATTTTGGGAACTGCATGAAAGGGTCGTGAATTTAGGAAGATTGAGAACCACTGTCCGAGAGGAAGACACAAATGTTGGTAGAGTAGAAGGGCAGCAAAGGAGAGGCAGCCCCTCCAAGTTGGAATAGCTCAGTGGCTGCAACAACCAGCGCAAGCAAAGAACCACTGTGAGGAATGCACAGGATGGGGGAGCATTTCGTTATATTTTGCATAGAGTTGCTATGAGCCAAAACCCACTTGAAGGCACCTAAATAAAATAACAACAGGACTTTTGCTTCTAACAATGTGCTGAAATATATCTTATGAGACATTCTTCATAGTTTGGAGCAGAGATTCTCAACCTGTGGGTCATGACTCCATTAGGGTGATGAACTACCCTTGCACAGGGGTGTCCCACTTCATAGCAGTAGCTACATTACAGTTATGAAGTAGCAATGACGATAAATTTATGACTGGGATTGAACCCACTACATGAGCAGTGGTATAAAAGGCCTGTGGCATTATAAGAAGGTTGAGAGCCACTGTCCTTGAGCAAGACAGAAATCTTGGCAGAGCAGAAAGGCAGCAAATGAGAGGCAGACCCCCAGATGATAGATTAGCGCAGTGGCTGCAACCATGAGTGCAGACAAGAAACCACTGTGAGGATGGCACAGGACGGGGCAGCGTTTCATTATCTTGTGCGTAGAGTTGCTGAGAATCGAAACCCACTGGGCAACACCTAACAACAATCACTGTAGGACTCATGCTTTTCACAATATGGTGCTGTAGATCCTAAGAGAAACTCCTCTTAGTTTAGAGCAGTGGTTCTCAACTTGTGGGTCACGAGCCCTTTGGGGGGGTCAAATGACCCTTTCACAGTGGAGGCCTGATTCATAACTGTAGCAAAATTAAAGTTACAAAGTAGCAATGAAAATAATTTTATGATTGGGGGGTTCATCACTACATGAGGAAATGAATGAAAGGGCAGTAGAGGGGCAGCAAAAGAGAGGCAGCCCCCCAAAAGTTGGATTAGCCCATGATTGCAACAATGACAACAAGCAAAATAACCACTGTGAGGGTGGCACGACACGGGGTCACGTTTCATTATATTGTGTATAGAGTTGCTATGAGCCAGCACACACTCAAAGGCACCAAACAATAACAACAGGACTGTGCGTCTATGAATATGCGGAAGTAGACCTTAAGAGAAACTCCCCTTAGTTTAGACCAGTGGTTCTCAAACTGTGTCACAGTGCCTTTAGAAGACTAATGAACCTTTCACATGGGTGGCCTGATCCATAACAGAAGCGAAATTACAGTTATGATGTAGCAATGAAAATATTTTATGGTTGGGGAGTCACCACTACATGAGGACTGGTATGAAATAGTAGTGGCATTCAGAAAGTTGAGAACCACTATTCTTGAGGAAGACACAAATCTTGGTACGGAGGGCAGGAAAAGAGAGTTAGTCCCTAACAAGATGGATTACCACAGTGGCTGCAACAATGAGCGCAAACAGAAGAACCACCGTGAGGATGCACAGGGCAGGACAATGTTTCATTACATTGTGCATAGGGTTGTTATGAGCCAAAACCCACTCGAAGGCAGCCAAAAACAAGAACAGGATTTGTGCTTCTAACAATATGCTGAAACATACCTTAAAAATAAACTCCACTTAGTGTAGAATAGCAGTTCTCAAACTGTGGGTCGTGATGCCTTTTGGGGGGTGGGGGGGGAGAATGACTATATCACATGGTGGCCTGATTCAAAACAGTAGCATAATTTTAGTCATAATGTAACAAGGAAAGTAATTTTATGATTGGGGAGGGGGCGTCACCAATACATGAGGAATGGTGTGAAAGAGTCGTGCATTAGGAAGTTTGAGAACCACTGCCCTAGAGGAAGACACAAATCTGGGTACAGTTGAAGGTCAGCAAATGAGAGGCAGTCCCCCAAAAGATGGATTAGCACAGAGACTGCAACAATGAGTGAAAACAAAAGAAAAGTGTGAGGGTGTTAGAGGATGGAACAGTGTTTCATGATACTGTGCATAGAGTTGTTATGAGCCAACTATGAGCCAAACCCACTCGACAGCCCCCGAACAACAATAAGAACAGGACTCTTGCGTGTAATAATATACAGAGCTATACCACAGGAGAAACTCCTCTTAATTTAGAACGGCAGTTCTCAACCTGTGATTTGTGACCACTTTGGTTGGTTGAACAACCCTTTCACAGGGTGACTAGATTCATAAGACTTGCAAAATTACAGTTATGGAATAACAGTTGAAAAAAAAACTTTATGCTTTGGGGACCACCACTACACATTGGGAAGTGTATGGAAAGGTCGTAGAAATAGGAAGGGTGAGAAACACTGTCCTAGAGGAAGACGCAAGTACAGTAGAAGGGCAGCAGAAGAGAGGAAGTCCCTACAAGACAGATTTGCACGGTGGCTGCAACAATGAGCGCAAGCAAAGAACCACCGTGAGGATGATGCAAGACTGGGCAGGCCTTTATTATATTGTGCACAGGGTTGCTATCAGCCCAAACCCTCTCCACGGCCCGAACAACAATAACAGTAGGAATCATACATCTAACAGTATGCTCAACTAAACCTTGAGAGAAACTGCTCTTAGTTTAGAGCAGCCGTTCTCAACTTGTGAGTTGAGTGGTATATCCTTTGGGGGTGTTCAAATGACCCTCCCATAGGCGTGGCCAGATACGTAACAGTAGAAAAATTACAGTTATGAAGTAGCAACAGTACAATTTTTTTGGTTGGGGGGTCATTACTACACGAGGCACTGTATGAAAGGGTCGTGGCATTAGGATTGCTGAAAACCACAGTCCTACAGGAAGACACAAGTCTTGATACAGTTGAAGGGCCGCAATATAGAGTCAGCCCCCAAATAGATGGAATAGCATAGTGGCTGCAGCAATGAGCTCAAGCTAAGGGAACACTGTGAGGATGGCACAAGATGGGGCAGCGTTACATTATATGGAGCATAGAGTTGCTATGAGTCAAAACCCACTCGACTGCACCTGACAACAAAACAACAGGACTTGTGTTTCTTATAATGTGCTGAAGTAGACCTTAAGAGAAACTCCTATTAGTTTAGTGCAGCGGTTCTCAACTTTTGGGTCACGAGCCCTGTTGGGGGATGAATGAACCTTTCATAGTGGTCGCCTAGTCATAACAGTAGAAAAATTAGAGTTACAAAGTTGCAATGAAAATAATTTTATGATCTGGCAGTCAGCACTATATGAGGAACGGTATGAAAATGTTGTGGCATTAGGAAGGTTGAGAACCACTGCCCTAAAGGAAGACACAAGTCTTGGTAGAGTAGAAGGGCAACAAAAAATAGCCAGCCCCCCCCCCAAATATGGCTCCAACAATGAGCACTAGCAAACAACCACTGACAGGATGGCACAGGCCTGGGAAGCATTTCATGATATTGTGCATAGAGATGCGATGAGCCAAAACCCCCTCCGCAGAACTTAACAACAATAACAACAGGGCTTGTGTGTTTAACAATATGCTGAAGTAAATCTTAAGAGCAACTCTTCTTAGTTTACAGCAGGGTTCTCAACATTGGGTCGTGAACACTTTCAGGTGGGGGGTGTTTCGAAACACCCCTTCACAGTGATGGCCTGATTCATAACAGTGGCAAAAGTACAGTTATGAAATATCAATGAATATAATTTTATGATTGGGGTCCACCACTACATTGGGAACTGTACGAAAGGGCCGCAGAATTAGGATGTATGAGAAACATTGTCCTAGAGGAAGACACAAATGTTGGTACAGTAGAAGGGCTGCAAAAGTCAGGCAGCCCCTACAAGATGGAATAGATGCAGCTTGAGTGCAAGCAAAGGACCACAGTGAAGATGGCACGAGATGGGGCCGAGTTTCATTATATTGTGCATACAGTTGGTATGAGCCAACACACACTCAAAGGCACCAAACAATAATAAAAAGAACTTGGGCTTCTAAGAATATTCTGAAGTAGACCTTAAGAGAAACTCCTATTCGTTTAGACCATTGGTTCTCAAACTGTGTGTCGAGACACCTTTGAGGAGACTAACGAACCTTTCACATGGGTGGCCTGATCCATAACAGAAGCAAAATTACAATTATGATGTAGCAATGCAAATATTTTATGGTTGGATGTCACCACTACACGAGGAATGGTGTGAAGTGGTTGTGGCATTTGGAAAGTTGAGAACCACTGCTCTAGAGGAAGACAGATATCTTGGTACAGAAAAAGAGAGGCAGTGCCCAACAAGATGGATTAGCACAGTGGCTGCAAAAATGAGTGTGAGCAAAAGAACCACTGTATGGAAGGCACAGGACGGGAAAGCATTTTATTACATGGTGCATAGAGTTGGTATGAGCCTAAACCCATTCGAAGGCACCAAACAACAGGATTTGTGCCTCTAACAATATGCTGAGGGAGACTTTAAAAGAAACTCTTAGTGTAGAGTAACAGTTCCCTAACTGTGGGTCACAACGTCTTAGGAGGGAACAATGAGCATTTCACATGGGTGACCTGATTCATAACAATAGCAAATTTATAGTTATGGAGTAACAAGGAAAATTATTTTTTGATTGGGGGGGTTACTAGTACGTGAGGAATGGTGTGAAAGAGTCATGACATTAGGAAGGTTGAGAACCACTACCCTAGAGGGAGACATAGATCTGGGTACAGTAGAAGGGCAGCAAAAAGAGGCAGCCCACAGCACAATGGAATACAACAGTGGCTGCAACAATCCGCGCAAGCAAAAGAACCACTGGGAGGATGGCGCAGGACAGGACACCTTTCCATCATATTGTGCTTAGAGTTGCTAGGCGTCGAAAGCTACACAACAGAATCTAACAATAACTATAGGATTTGTGCTCCTGACAATAGGGTGAAGTAGATATTAAGAAAAACTCCTCTTAGTTTAGACCAGCGGTTTTTAACCTGTGGTTCGCGACCACTTTTGGTGATCGAATGACCCTTTCACATGTGTGAAATGATTCATAACTGTAGGAAAATTACAGTTACGAAGTAACAATAATATTATGGTGGGGGTCACCACTACATGAGGAACTGTATGAAAGGGTCATGGCATTAGGAAATTTGACAACCATTGCCCTAGAGGAAGACACAAGTCTTGGTACAGTAGAAAGGCCACAAAAAAGAGGCAGCTACCCAAAAGATGGATTAGCACAGTGGCTGCAACAATGCGCACAAGCAATAGAACCACTGTGAGGATGGCATAGGATGGGAAAGCGTTTCATTATATTGTGCATAGAGTTACTATGAGCCAAAACCCACTCGATGGTACCTAACACCAATAACAACAGAACTTGTGCATCTACCAGTATGTTGAATTCTATCTTAAGAGAATCTCCTCTTAGTTTAGAGCAGGGGATCTTCAGCTGTGTGTCGCGACCCCTTTGTGGATATGGAATGAAAATTTCACAGGGGTGTCGTGACTCATAACAGTAACAAAATTACAGTGATGAAGCTGCAATGAAATCATTTTATGGTTGGGGGGGGGGGTCACCACTAAATGAGAATCGGTATGAAAATATCATGGCATTAGGAAAGTTAAGAACCACTGCTCTAGAGGAAGTCCCAAATCTTGGTATGAAAGGGCAGGAAAAGAGAGGCGGTCCCCAACAAGATGCATTAGCACAGTGGCTGCAACAATGAGCGCAAGCAGAGAACCACTGGGCGGCGTTTCATTATCTTGTGCGTAGAGTTGCTATGAGACATACCCATTCGACGGCACCTAACAACAACAACAAATGGACTTGAGCTTCTAACAGTATGGTGAAATAGACCTTAAGAGAAACTCCTCTCAATTTAGAGCAAGGGTTCTCACCATGTGGGTCGTGACCCCTTTGGGGCTTAGACGAACCCTTTACAGGGTTGCACTATTCATAACTTGTAACAAAACGAGAGTTACGAAGTAGCAAAGAATATAATTTTATGATTGGGGTCTACCACTACAAAGGAAACTGTATGAAAGTGTCGTGAATTTAGGAAGGTTGAGAAGCACTGTCCTAGAGGAAGATACAGATATTGGTAGAGTAGAAGGGCAGCAAAGGAGAGGCAGCCCCTACAATTTGGAATAGCTCAGTGGCTGCAACAATGAGCGCAAGCAAAGAACCACTGTGAGGAATGCACTAATGGGGCAGCGTTTCGGTACATTGTACATAGAGTTGCTGTGAGCCAAAATCCACTCGACGGCACTTAACAACAACAACAACAGGACTTGGGCGTCTAACAATATACTGAACTACATCTTAAAGAAACACCTCTTAGTTTAGAGCAGCGGTTCTCAACCTGTGGATCGGGACCTCTTTGGGGGTTGAGCTACCCATTCACAGGGGTCGGCCTCTTCTTCATAGTAGCAAAATTACAGTTATGAAGTAGCAACGAAAATAATTTTACGAATGGATGTTCACCACAACATCAGGAACTTCATTATAGTGCCAAGGAATTAGGAAGGTTGAGAACCACTGGTTTAGAGCATAGGAAATCTGATGCAATACTGCATATTTTAACACACATGAAGGTGGAAAATAAAGGAAATTGGGAGAGGACAGTAGTATCAAATTCCTATGAGTCAGAATTGTTCTATATCATAGAGTAGCTAAGACAATGAGAAGAAATGACAAAGTCAAAGAGCTGAAGAGAAAATTCCATAGGACACGTGGCAACAGCTTTATGCTCTTGTTAGACCCTCGGGACCTCCTTATCTTTTGCTGGTGCACCTCCAAGATCCCAGAATCCCTAGTTGACAGTGGAATTTGCATAGCGAACTGGCTCATTGAGCCAAGCCGGAGGCCTCTGTCTGCAGAAGAGACCAAGCCCTGTGCTGCAGCTCCTGCTCCCATATGCAAGCAGTGGGGTCCAGATGCGGGTCCTGTGTCTGCTTCCTGTTGTAAAAGACAGTGTTGGGACAAGTAGCCTTCTACTGAGTCTCTCCTCCGTCTACCTGGGGGAGCAGGCTCCTGGCTTGCTGTGGCCAGCTAATAGCAATTAGTAGGCATAGCGCTAATGAAGAAAGGGGACAGCTGGGCAGAGGGCCTAAACCTGCTGAGCGCCATGGCCCCTGAGACACTGGCGAGCTGTTGGCTCCCAGCTCCTTGTCCCTGACTCTTACCTGCCTCCCTCTCTCGAGATCACTCTTGAATTTCAGTCTCCATGCAATCTCACCCAGCCTTGCTGCCTGACTGGAGAGGGAGCCTGGAGGCTGTTAGAATAGCGCTGCTCAGGCTCTTTGGGCTAAAGAGTCTGACGTGGGCCAGGAGCTCCATGAAGTTCCCTCCCTCAGGCAGTTTTCTGCCTCTCCATCCCCCTTAGTCTCCCTGCAGGCCTGGCCCTGGGCCCTGACCTTCCACTTGCTTCCTCATCCAACATGTGGAGGGCTGGCTCTTGCCAAGTACACACATGGGTGCAGACATGAGAGATCCCACTCCTGGAAACCAGGAGGTCTGTAAACAAGGGCACAGCTGAGGCCTGTTCTTACGCAAATCATGTGCATCCTTCTCTCTGCCCTCTGCCCTGGGGTAGGGACAAGGGCTCTGGGAAGACCGGCCACCCCATCACTATGGGGCATGGCCCGATGGTGCTGGTGCACAGAGCACTGGGCAGGCAGGGCTCCCTACAGGCCCTTGCACCGTGTGGGGCTACAGAAGGGGAGAAAGGCAGAAGAGTGCTGCCAGGAGCCAGCTGCACTGTGGCAACGTGGGGTCCTCTGGGCTGGGCCACTGAGGTGGGGTGCTAAGGCTGTGCTCCCCTCTCCCTCTCCCCAGGTGTGTGGTTGTGCTCTTCAATCCCCGGAAACACAAGCAGCACCACATCCTCAACAGCTCCAGGTAAATGGGCTCTGGGGCTTTGGGGAGTGCCACCTTTTCCCAGGGACGGCCAGAGGAGTGCCACCTGCTTCTCTGTGGCATTGGGCCCTGTTGGGCCCCAGGCCTGCAAGGGAAGCAGCACAGGGAGGGCGGGTTTGCTGCCCTTGTTTTGAGAGGGGACTGTGAGAGGCCAGACCTGGGCCAGGCTGCCAGTGCCTCTCTTGAGCCTGCCCCCATTCCTTTCAGGAAAACCATCACTGCCCTTGCCTTCTCTCCTGATGGCAAGTACCTGGTCACCGGCGAGGTGAGTGAGGAAGGAAGCTCAGGCACTGCAGAGGGGGTGGCCTGGCCTTAGCAGAGAGTGACAGCCTGCAGCCCGCATAGGACTGGTGCCAAGTTTGACTTTCTGTACTGGTGTCAACTTTGGGTGTTTGGTCTGCCCTAGAGCAGTGTTCTTAGGCTGTAGCCTGCATCAGAAGTGCTATGGTGGCCCCGTAGTACAGACTGCTGGCTCTCGGGCTCAGCAGGTGTGGGGTGGCTCTCTTCAGTTTGCAATGCTAACAAGTAGTTCCAGATGAGGCTGAAGCTGCCAATTTGGGAACCACATTTTGGAAAACACCTCCTTAAAACATTCCTTATCCTGGAGTCCTCCTGTTGGTCACAGTGTGGAACAGGGCTGCCCTCCCATAGACTTGCCCTGTGAGGCTGTGGGAGCCAACCGCAGTAGTGGTGGTTCTTGCCCATCCAAATCACGCCAGGAGCCCATCCCTGAGAGTCCCTGTTCCCCAACACTGATCACATTCCCTCCGGGGGTGTCCTTGATTCATGTGCAGGCACATTAGGTTAGGTGTCCTTCATTTATGTGCAGGCTCTTGTCCAGTGGCTGGGAGAGCCAGGCCTCCTTGGATGGGGAGGGAGCTGGCTGCCTCTGGCCTTTACTTTGGGGTCTTCGTCCCCGCAGAGTGGACACATGCCTGCTGTGCGGGTGTGGGACGTGTCGGAGCGCAGCCAGGTGGCAGAGCTTCAGGAGCATAATTATGGCGTGGCGTGTGTGGCCTTCTCACCCAGCGCCAAGTACATTGTCTCAGTGGGCTACCAGCATGATATGATCGTCAATGTCTGGGCCTGGAAGGTGAGTGGGCTGCTGGCCTCAGGACAGGCAGGGCCGGGAGGGGAGCCAAGAAACTGCTGACAGGTGGCCTTCACTTCCGCCTGCTGGCCTCAGTCCCTTTCTAGAGAACTCTGAGCAGAAAGGAGCAACTGTGTATCTAGGATGCTGAAGAAGGGGCAGAAGGAGAGGTCAAGTTCACAGCTTGTCTAACCTCCTTCAGTGTGTAAGTTTCTTTTCCCTCAGCTCCTAGAAGCAGAGCCTTGATTTCCCTTGACTTTCTCTCCAGGAAAACATTGTAGTGGCTTCCAACCAGGTGACCAGTCGGGTGAAAGCAGTATCCTTCTCTGAGGACTGCAGCTACTTTGTCATTGCAGGCAACCGGCACATCAAATTCTGGTTCCTTGATGACAGCAAGACCTCAACGGTGAGGCAGCAAGTAGCCACCAGGGTGGGGTCTGCCCAGATCTGTTCCACCTGCGCCCCCTTCTGCATGCTCAAAAGCCCTTTGGAAGTCTCAGCTGGGCCAGGTGCTATGTCAATCTGCAAGGGAAGCCTTTTCCCTCTCTCCCCAGGGCCTGCTTTCCAGGGGGTAGCCTGCAGGGTGGGTGTGTGGGTGGCACCTGTGGTGTGCCTCCACAGGTGAATGCCACTGTGCCCCTGCTGGGCCGCTCCGGGCTGCTGGGGGACATGCAGAACTACCTGTTCACTGATGTAGCCTGTGGCCGCGGGAAGAAGGCTGACAGCACCTTCTGTATCACATCCTCGGGGCAGCTGTGCGAGTTCAGTGACCAGAGACTGTTGGACAAGTGGGTGGAGCTGAGGGTAAGTGAATGCTTTGTCGGCACCCTCCCGTCTGTCACCTCCAGGCTCCGGGGGTCCTGGGGTTAGCAGCGGGGTCTGCATGCACGCTGGGGGAGGCCCCAGGCGGAGGAAGGTGTTTGGGAACCTCTCTGCTCGCTCGCGCTCTCTGTCTCTGCCGCTTCCTCTGCTTTCCTCTTCTGCTCAGCACAAAGACAGCATCACAGTAAGTGTGCTGGCCCTGTCCGCTGCCTCTGCTGCCTTTCTCTTGGCCGGCCTTTTCTGAGTGTGTGTTTGCCTAAAACTCAGGTGGCTTATAAGGCTTGCTGACTCCTTCTTCCTAATTGCAAGGGGCTGTGGGCCCTCTGGCTAGCTGCTGTTAGAGGGAGGGGCATTGAGGGGCTCTGGCCAGGGCAGCTGTCCTACCTTGCACTTGTCTTTGCCTCTTGGCTCATGGCTGTTGAGGTGGGGTGAAGGAGTGCGCAGACGCCCTTGCTGAATGGGGCTTCTGTGCTCACAGACCACAGTGGCCCACTGCATCTCGGTGAGCCAGGACTACATCTTCTGTGGCTGTGCTGACAGCACCGTGCGTCTTTTCAACCCCTCCAACCTGCACTTCCTCAGCACGCTGCCCCGGCCCCATGCCCTGGGAACAGACATTGCCAGCATCACAGAGGCCAGGTGAGCGGTGTGGGTGGGCTCCTGAGTCCTGTCAGAGCCCCACTCTGTGCCAGGCCATCCTTTGCATGCTGCAAGGAGAGAAGGGCACACATAGGCCTCTGGGAAGACCCTTGCAGTCAAGCACAGGTGGGTCTTTTAGCATTTCTTGCTCACTGTGGGCAACCGTGGTAATCTGAGTCTGCCGTGTGGTAATGCATTGTCCTGTAAAGACCACAGCTAGGACAGACGGGCAGTTCCTTAGGGTTTCTGAGAGAGACTGGAAACCTGATGGAGCAGGCCTTTCTCCCTCAGGGTGGTCCTGGGTTGCAGCTGCGGTAGGAGGGGCTTATTGTAGCCTCGGGCCTTGGGTTGGGTGATTGCAGGAAGTGAAGTTTTGCTCTGGTTTCAGTGCTGTCAGGAAGCGGGGCAGTTCTGCAGTTGGGTATATTAATTTCTCTTTCAGGGCAGGACGGGACTAAATCTGCAGTTGGTAGGAAATGATATATGACCATGGTTGTGGCTTGCACAGTGTCCTTCCTTGTCCTCTGACGTGAGTCTAGAAGGGCCTGACATCTGCTTGGCTGCATCACGGCCACACACTGTCCCTGCCTGACGTTGGGGGCTATGAAATAACTTGTGTTCTTTCGGAGAGCCCCATGGCAAGGAATGCCAGGCCAGCTGCTGCGTTCTTTCTCCAGTGACTGCTGGCCAACCTGCTGCTCCTCCCTTGAGTGCCCCATTTCATTTGCGCTCACTCACTAGTTTGCCCTGTCTGCCCTGGACACCCTGCCCCCCTCTTTCCTCAGTCGCCTTTTCGCTGGAGTGGCCAATGCGTAGTATCCGGACACCATCTCCTTGGCCTTTGATCCTGCAAATCAGTGGCTGTCTTGTGTGTACAATGACCATAGTATTTATGTCTGGGATGTGAAGGACCCCAAGAAAGTGGGCAAGGTGTATTCAGCTCTCTATCATTCCTCCTGCTTCTGGAGTGTAGAGGTACGTGGGCCAGGTCTGCTGAGACTGACCGTGTTTCCTGGGCTACTATTAGGAGCTGGAGTTCCTCAAGTGTGGAATTTGTTTCCTCCAGCACCCTTGCTCCCCCAGCAGTGCCCCTGGGTCCCTTCGTATCTGTTAATTGGCTCTGAGGATGGGAGGGGATTTTAGTGCTGACTCATCTCAGACGTTTTTCAGTATGCCCTGTGCAGTCTGAGCTTTGCCTCTTTGGACATGTTCCTGAACTTGACCAAACCTTAGTTTCTGCAATTGTGAAATGACATACCTGATGCATTTGATTTTTACGAAAAGGAGACAATGAAAGTTGGAGATTTAGAATGCCTAGTACTTACTAGGTGCTTGGTTAATGTATATTCCTTTACTTGTTAAAGACAAGAGCTAATCATTATGACTTGCTTGCTCTGGGAAAAGCCTGGGGCTAAGTCTTGACCAACAAATCCCTCTTGGAGGAAGCACGGCCAGAATGCCCCTTAGAAGTGAGGATGGCAAGTCTTCATCTCACATCCATTGGACATGCTATCAGGAGAGACTGGTTCTTAAGAAAGGACATAATGCTTGTTAAAGTACAGGGGCAGCAAGAGGGAAGAAGACACTTGATAAGATGGATGTCCACAGTGGCTACAGCAATGGGCTCAACATGGACCAACGACTGTGGTGATGACACAAGAGCAGGCAGGGTTTCATTCCGTTGTACAGTTCCGGTCTCTGGTACAAAGGAAAATAAGTTGCCCTATCCTGTGGGGTCGAGGCTATTGTGCCTGCTGTGTATTTTGTCCTAAGGACTTGCAGTGTTGTTCTTTATACAGTGTTGTTGTTATTAGCTGCTTTTCGGTCCATTTTGACTCATAGCGACCCCCATGCATTTCAGAGTAGAACTGTTCCATAGGGTTTTTAAGGCTGTGACCTTTTGGAAGCAGATTTTCAGGCCTACCTTCCTTAGGCACCTCTTGGATTCTGGGTGGGATTTAACTGCCGACTTCCTGGGTGCTAGTCAAACACTACCCAGGGAGACCTCCCACTGAATAGTGTGAGTGTATTCCCACCTAGGGTGCTCCTCTTCCAGTACTTGTTTGGACGGTATTCTCTTTTGATCCATAGGGTTCCATGGACTCATTTTCAGTAGTACATCATCAGGTCTTTCTTCCCAGTGTGTCCTAGCTTGGATGCTCTGGTGAAGCGTGTCCAGAGTGGCTTGCTCTGGTTATAATCTTAGCTGGTGACACTGCTTACAGCAATCACAGCTATAGACAAATGACAACATGATGACAAACTGACAGATGGGTGGCAGCCTAGGGAAGGAATGATCAACACAACACAACATAGCCTGAGTGGAAATTGAGCTACGGAGTCTCTGAGAGTCCAGGCTCTTCGTCCTGGCACAGCCTGGGGCAGGGCCTGGAGCCAGGAACTGTGGCTGCTGGGGTGAGGACCCCCAGCTTCCCCACTTGGCATTCCCTCCCCAAACAGAGCTGGCAGCCTGTGGGAATTGTCTTTCCGCTTGCACATGATGGCACTGACGAGCATAACGCAACCCTGCTGGTGGTTAATGACTGGTGACATTTTGAGGCCGCTGCCCACCTTTGGTTGAGGGAATTTGCCAATGTTCGGAAGTTGTTGGGCTCTAACGAAATGCAACCCCTGCAAGCAAGCATTGAGTCAGTGCATGAGGTGTGGGGCACTCTGACATCCCCGTGTGACCGTGAAAAGCAGGCTGCGGAGCAGTGGTGGCTGCTGAGGCTCCTTTCTCCTGGCAATACTGGCGTGCTGAAATGGCGGGCTGATTTGCCATGGAAAGCAGGGTTTCATGGGAACTTGAGGATTAAGAATCCACATGCCTGCAATCAATATTGTATGTTCATCGTATAATTTACTTTGAAAGGGAGACGACACAGTTCTCCGAATTTTTGGGTGAAGTAAACCACTTTTCCAAAGGAGTAAGTGGATTTCTGTGTTTATAAATCATGCCCACCACTTGGGAGTGCAGGGGAGGATATGGGAGGATGGTAAAGAAGAGCAGCAGGAGAGGACCTGAAGACCTCATGTTTCCTCAGGGTCAGGGTCAGGGGAAACCAATGTCCCTGGAACACCACTGTCTCTCTGGAATGGTATTAGCACAGCTTGTTATTTGCATCCTGTACTGAGTTCATTCTGACTCGCAGCGCCCCTATAGGGAAGAATAAACAGGCCCCAATGAGTCTCTGAGACTATAATTCTTTACTCAAATAGAAAGCCTCATCTTTTTTCCATGGAGGAACTGGTGGATTCAGAACTGCTGACCTGGTGGTTAGCAGGCCAACACCGAACCTACTATACCACCAGGACATTTCTGTTTAGCCTAGAGACTTTCAAATGGATAGAACAAGACCCATCCCAACCCTGTTCACTGCTATCAACCCCCCTTTCTGTGAAGTCCCCACTACGTTCTGTGAAGTTCACCACTTTCTCCGTGTGTGTGTGTGTGTGTGTGAGAGAGAGAGTTATAAAAATAGGAACTTTGACCCCTTTTTAGAACTCTTGCAATTCCAGGGCTTGTTCAACAAAGAACGAATCCCCAGTGTCTTCAACCTGAATTGTCCCATGTGGTAATACACATTGGGGTTCCAGACACACTGAGCTAATGAGTGAGTGGACACTACTGTGCTATCTAAACAAACCCTGTGTGACAGGGCTGCACCTGCCTTACTTAATTGAATAACCAGAACCGTTTTCTAAAATAGGTAATATCAACTTAATCTCCCTGCCATCGAGTCACTGCTGATGCATAGCGACCTTGTAGGACAGGGGAGAATTGCCCCCATGAGTTTCTGAGCCTGTAACTCTTGACAGGAGTAGAAAGCCTCATCTTTCCCTCACTGATTGCTGCTGTTTTCGAACTGCTGAGTTTAAGGTTAGGGACACAATGTGTAACCCACTACACCACCAGGAGATGCTTGTGTCAACTTTCTATATACGAAAATGAAGTGTCGCCAGGTCCGATGCCATCTTCATGGTCACTGCTGTATGTGAGTCCAAAGTTGTGGGCCAATACATCTCAAGGAGAATCGCCTGCATATCCAATGACACATCCCCGCACAAAACCGGATTTCCTTTTCTACTGATCAGCCTTGCTTAATGACTTGGCCAAAGTGAGCAAGCATAAATCCTCCCAGCCTCCCTTGCCAGGCACAGTGTGGTTCCCGAGAGCAGTGTTTCTTCTACAATGGGAGGGCTCATGCTTTTGCCACACTGGGCAGATTCTATGAATATTTTGACTTTTTTTTAACTTATTTGATCATAGAGCATATTTCCCTTTTCCCTTTGTATGAGATGACAAAATTTCACTCACTTCCTAGTCATCCAAGGAAAGAGTAAACTTCCCTGCCCTGCCAGCAAAGGGCTTGGCCAATAGAATAAAAGTGGAAGGAGTTGTGTGCCACTCTCGATCAGAGGTTTTAAGAGAAATGGTCCTTTTGTTGCTTACCTATCCTTCAAGAGGAAGGAACCCTGGTAATATAGTGGTTATGTGTTGGGCTCTTAACCTCATGAGTCACATGCAAGTCTTTCAATTTCAAAGCCTGATTGTTCCCCTGCACAAAGCTAACAGAGATAAGCAACAACTGCTTGTAGGCTGGAAAGATTGCCCGAACATAGTGTACTTAGGGGATTTCTTACTGCCAGGAGAAATACAGGCGATGTGGCAGGTGACGGTCCTAGTATCTCTCAGCTGCCAATCAGAGGCAGGTTCTGAGCCTTCAGTCAGGGCCACTGCAGGAAGTGGCTCATGGTGCTGCTGCCATAGTCCATCCCAGGTCAAGCCCTCTGAGGTGCTGGGTAACAGAGTTTTGGATTGGCACTCAGTGAGGGCTACTTCAAAGCTCCTTCCTTTCTTAAACTTGCTCCTGTAACCACATTCTTTCTGAAGGTCCTTGTCAGTAAGCCGAAATCCCAACCAATTTGCTAAGTCAGGACAAAATGCAAAATTGATGCTACCAAGAGACATTAAACCACCTACAACCTTTTAGACCATGTCAACAGATCATCTGTAGCCTCAACTGCAGAAACATTTCACTAAATCCTCTCTGTTTCTCCACAAAGATTAGGAATGCCCTTCTATCTTTTAAAAACAGATATTGGTCTGGCATCACTTCGGTTCCAGCTGAGGTAATGGATTCACCTGAGCTAAGCTCTAATGAGGATCACTTAATCTTCATTCAAGATATATGTCATGAGGACTGTAGATCATGCAGGGACTGCACAATCCCTCTGTGTCGGCAGCGGCTGCATCACGGCCTGGCCCATTGGGAAGAGAGATGGACCCATGGCAATTATAAGGCAAGATGCTGAGGGTGCTGGGGTGGTCTAGGGATACCGGAAAGGAACTATTGGGCATGGAGGCAATTATGAAGGGTTCTTTTTTCCCATGGACCAAACCCATGCCAGTTGCCATGAAGTTAACTCTGATTCATAGGGACTCCTTTGGGCCAGAGTAGAACGACATTCTGTTGTTTTTTTCTATAACTGATTTTGTTGTTGTTGTTTGAAATGCAGCACCAGGCCTTTCTTCAGAGACACTTCTGGCTGGGATTGAAGCTCCAACCTATGAGTTAGTAGCCCAGTATGTTAACCAACTGCACCACCCAGGGACTCCTCCATGTGGCTAAAGAATGACTTAAGGACTTCCCCCACAGACCAAAACCAAAACCAAATCCACTGCCATGGGGTTGACCTCATATATGGCACAATAGACTGGCTCTGCGGATTTTCAGAACTGCACATCTTTACTGGAGCAGAAAACCCTCATCTTTCTCCCAAGGAGTAGCTGGTGGGTTTGAACCATTAACTTTTCCATTAGCAGCAGCCCCACTCTTAACCCAATATACCACCAAGAGTGGTTCAATTTGGAAAAATAGTATGTGATCACCTATCTATGAAGGGAAACCCCTCTCATAGAGTGCACTTACACAAATGAGAAAGAAATGAGTCCCCAAATGCCCGTCTTAATCAACAATCTGGGCAAGGGTGTTCTGGGAAGCAGCTTTCAAATGTGGCTGGAGATTATAAAATTAATCAACCTAATCCCTGTTTTAAAGAGCCCTGGTGGTACAATGGCTAAGGACTGGGTGGCTAAACAAAAGACTGGTAGGTTGAACCTACCCATGGGCTCTAAAGGGGAAAAGACCTGACGAGCTGGTCCCATAATGATCTCAGCCTAGGACACCTTTGGGGGCAGTTCTACTCTGTCCTGTAGGGTCACTATGAGCTGACATCAACTTAAAGACACACAGCACGTTTGACTCTACGTCATTTTTTGATAGAGTTTGTGCAGAGCTTTCTGAGTAGAAAACAGACTCAGGGGCATCTGACATCAACCAGCAACAGTCTCTTTCCTTGAGAAAGACTGTGGAAAGGGATGAGGAGGGAGCTTCCAAAAGCGTGTGGAAAAATGATACGAAAAAATAATGGAATTTTGCCATGAGCTTTTTGAAGCTCTCTTCATGAGAGCTAGTCCTCCATGGAGGTTTCTAGAAAAGTGAAACACGAAGGAAGAGGCTGGTAAGTCCCACTGAACAATTCCAGGGGAGATTGGGTCTTGACTCAGAGTACTTGAGCATTCTGGCTTATTCCTCCAAATAGCAAATCAGACTAGACCAGGTTCTGAGACTCAGGGAAGGCAAATAAGACACACCAGGCCCATGATTCAGACTTATGGGGAAAGTCACACTGGAGAGGGAAGGCCTCTTTACCTTGTGTGCCTGACAAGTGTCTCATTTGCCTCATCTAAAACCCAGCCCTGGATAAAAGGCTAACAGTACCAGCTTCAAACTTGTGGTTGAATCTTGTCTCTGTCACTTATTAACTTAGCCACCTTAAATCCCTTCCTCTAGTTTTCCGTCTGTAAATGAGGCACAGTTCCAATCATAGGGCCTTCAGTAAATGGCTATTATTAGCTAGGCATGCACTCCTGTTTTCTAGGCGAGAGTTCTCAGCCAGGTTTTTGTGGGAGCTTGTTCTTCAGGGTATTGTCATAGATGAGTGTGTCACCCAGATTCCTCTCAGGGCCAAGTGACTGATTTCCCCAGCTGCGGAGAGAGCCACTGATAGAAAAGGTCCCAGCTGTCTGGCCCCTATCAGGATTGCCTCAGCTGATGAGAGCTCATCCAAGGTCTGCTCCTTCCCCAAACTAACCTTCATCCAACGACTTGTCAATGTAGGGGTATAAATGGCATAGTGGAGGCATTTGACCCCCCTGTAACTTCACAAAAGGCAATGGAGGAAAATCGAGATAAACAGCCCAAGGCTGATTCCTATGAGACAGAGATCAAAATGCCGCCACCCTCCTTTCTTTTCACAGTTTCTGACACCAACCATCCCTACCATGACACTCTCTTCTTCTCTGCTGGGTTTGATAATCCTTAAGTGGCAATGGCCACACAGAACTCGCAAACAATACTTATGTTTCTGGGGTTAATTGGGGACCTAGCAGGTGACAATTCAGGATCAGAAATGACTGGGGATATAGTTCTTCAGTCAGGACAGTCTCTTCCCAGTGGTGCCCAGAGGCAGAACTTTTTCTGGTCCTTGGCCTGTGCCCTGCAGCTCCTTGACCTCTGCTCTGCTTGGGACCGTGTACAAAGTTCTTTCAGCTCTGCTGATAAGTGCGTTGAGGCAGCCCGCTTTGTCTGGAAGCCTTGGCCCAAAGACACTCAGCTTTCTCATTCTGTGTGCTGGCGAGCTCCCTGTTCTGGGGTCTTGGTGCTGCTGCCTGTGCTTCCATGAGCTATTTATCTGCCACTGTTTTTCATTGTCTCCTGATGCATCCAGTGTCAGGGATCTCTGTCTCCTGGACAGAGGTGGTGCTCAGAGTAATAATCCTGGGTCCAAAGAGCACACTCCACTGCTGGCTCGTCTTTCTCGGTGCTCTAGAACCTCCACTTTCTGTTTCTGAGTTAACTCACCCAGGATGACCAAACCGACCAATCCCCACATTAGGGGTCTACAGGTCTTATTTGAATGGTCTCACCTCTTCGAGGATGCCATGCACCTTACTGATATTATTAGCATGCTATCTACTTCCCTCTGTGGCATAGTTCCACCCTGTCATTGGTAGGAGTTACAAAGACTATAGCTAGAGGAGAACTAGTAAGCAATTCACTGCAACGTATTAGGCTACAAAGTCCCAGGCTACTGGTCACCACTTGGCCAGGTCCCAGTTACAGAGCTCCCAGTGATGGCTCCTTTTGCATATCAATGTGGCCAGGCTATGGTGCCCAGTTTTTTGGTCAAACAAGCATTCATCTATTTGCTCTTGTTTTTTAAACATTTTATTAGGGGCTCATACAACTCTTATCACAATCCGTACATATACATACATCAATTGTATAAAGCACATCTGTACATTCTTTGCCCTAATCACTCTCAAAGCATTTGCTCTTCACTTAAGCCCTCTGCATCAGGTCCTCTTTTTTTGTCCCCTCCCTCCCCGCTCCCCCCTCCCTCATGAGCCCTTGATAATCCACAGATTGTTATTTTGTCATCTCTTGCCCTTTCCGGAGTCTCCCTTCCCCCTTCTCTGCCGTCCATCTCCCAGGGAGGAGGTCACATATGGATCCTTGTAATCAGTTCCCCCATTCCAACCCACTCACCCTCCACTCTCCCAGTATCACCCCTCACACCCCTTGTCCTGAAGGTATCGTCCACCCTGGATTCCTTGTGCCTCCAGCTCCCATATGCACCAGTGTACAGCCTCTGCCCTATCCAGTCCTGCAAGGTAGAATTTGGATCCTGGTAGTTGGGGGGAGGAAGCATCCAGGATCTGGGGGAAAGCTGTGTTCTTCATCGGTACTACATCGCACCCTGACTGACCCATCTCCTCTCCTAAAGCCCTCTATGAGGGGATCTCCAGTGGTCGACATTTGGGCCTCTGGTCTCCACTCTGCACTTCCCCCTTCATTCTCTATGGTATATATATGTACCCATATACACACAGATATATATATATATATATATATATATATATATTATTTTATTTTTGCATGATGCCTTATACATGGTCCCTTTGGCACCTCGTGATCGCACCGGCTGGTGTGCTTCTTCCAGGTGGGCTTTATTGCTTCTGAGCTAGATGGCCGCTTGTTCACCTCATCTATTTGCTCTTATGAAGGAGTGGGTCTCAAGCAAAATAGAATACCTTCCATAATGTGGGAAGGGGTAAACCTATCAGCCAAAGGCCTTCAGCGCAGAAACGGAGTTTCCCTAGGGTGTGTTCTGACCATTCTTATTCTTGTCTTTTCCCATCACCTAACCTATCGATTTTAGGATGAACATCTACAGAGCTCTTTAGGCTGTTGCCTGACCTCTGAATTTGGAACTTGCCATTCCCCTATGTGAGCCAATTCCTAGAAATAAGCCTCACTCTCTGGGGCACTGGTGTCGTAGTGGGTGGCCCATTGGGCATCCAACAGCCAGGACATCAGTTTGAAAATACCAAGGGCTCCTTGAGGGAAAGATGAAGCTTCATAATCTCCTGAAGAGTTACAGTCTCCAACGCCCAAAAGGTCAGTTCTATACTGTTTTACACAGTCACTTTGAGTCCACCTTGATGACAATGAGTGGCCGGTGCAGTGGTTAACCATAGGAGCCCTGGTGGATATATCGATATCTCCAGTTACAGCTATATAACTGGTTTGGTTTCTCTAGGGAACACTGACTATGACACTCTCCATAGGCAGGGCTGAGACCTCTGTTGAGATTTCCCTCTTGTACCCTTCCTGGATTCCCCCCACAGGTGCTTATTCCCTGCGCATTCCTCAATAAATGTCAGGAATCCAGAGCTAATTCCATCACAGTGTCTCCTTCTTGCAGGGAGTCTGAATGGCTTCCGGGGAGTATGAACTGCAGTCTCCATCCAACTTCCTCCTTCTATTTCTATGATCTGGATCTTATTTGGGGCTCATTTGGTTGTAAACAGGCAGAGACCAATACTTGGTAGAGAGAATCCTAGGAAAATGGAAAGGTGAACAAGAGGACAGCTGGCTCTGTCGACCGTTCCTGACCACCACTGGCATGTTCCTGTGTTCTTTGTGTCTGTCTCTCAGGGCACATGCTGTAATCTCGCAACATAGACCGCCTCCTCCACGTGGCGGGACATGTGCTTCTGAATTATGCTTCTTAGATGCCAGGCCACTTGCAAAAGCGGGATTTCTTTTTCGTTTTTTGGTTGGAAATGCTCCAGAAAAAGCATCTAGTTGACCCATCTTATGTCAGTGTCTCCACTGGGCCAATGAAAACAGCCTTGTGACCGTATTGAAATGTGGTGTCTTCCCCAGGGAACTGATATTTCAGCCAGTGAGGTAGTTCACAGGGACAGATAAGAAAGGGGGTTGGGACAGATTAAAATAATAATAATGTCTATTTGCAAAGAATAGGGCCTTGTTATTTTTCGGATGCCCCCCATCTGAACACCCTACCACTGAATATAGGCAGGAGGTAGGGCCCACCTGTCACTCAAGCAGCTAAAAATGTACAGCACTTGCTGTAGCAGCTGCTAATGTGCCCATGTATTAGCACTTGGCACCCACCACTCCCATAAATGCCAATGGTCTCACAGGAAGCACATGTAACTCCCCACACAGGGAACAGTCATTGAGCAGACAAGGAAGTTGACATCCTCCAGGACCTAATGCCAATTTAACCAATGACACATGAGGATAGGTGGAGCCACACTCCAGTTCCCTCAGCCGTTGGGTGGGACAACTACAAGAGGATTTATACTGTCTCTGGGAACCTACTCAATGACATTTCTTTATCGGCCCCCTCCTTTGCTCTATCAGTATTACCCTTCTCTACTGGTCCTTCCTGGAGGCACCTCCCAAGGAAACAATAGTCTAGCTGCCATTCCAATTCTAGTGGATTCCAATTCTTGGTGATCGCATTCATGTGAGTCAATCAGAACTGTGCTTTCTGCAGATTCTTTCTCTCCCCTTTTTAAGAGTAGTTTTAAGGACACTGTGAAAGCTTCCCACCATCCAGTTCCAGAACATTTTCATCGACCCTGCTGCCATTAAGCAGTCATTCCCCATTGCCCCTCCCACCCCACCCTGGGAAACCACCAATCTACTCTATGGCTCTACGGGATTTACCTGTCCAGCATTTTTCCTCTAAATGGACTCACAATACATGGCATTTGGTGTTTGGCGTCTTTCACTTCATGTCTTGCGTTCACCTGTGTTACAGAGTCTGTCCGAATCAAAGGCCTTAGTTTTCTTGTGGCAGACTATATGTATACCCCACTCTGTGTAGATCATATTTTCTCTATTCTTCTACCGATGGGTATTGTTGGCTTATTGTTTACCTTTTGCCCATAGTGATTAGTGCAGCATCCATCTGGGTACTCGTCTTTCATTCTTTTAGATATGCACTTGGGAATGGACTCCCTGGATCAGCTGGCAAGGGTTCATGACCAAGTGGGTTATGTTGGGCTGCTAACCGTAAGGTCAGCATTTTGGACCCTTTAGCTACTGCGAGATAGAAATGCTCTCATAATGATCCACAGCCCCCCCCCCCCTTACCCACCAGCCGCAGTTCTACTCTGTCCTTTCGGGTTGCTGTGAGTCAGAATCGACTCGATGGCAGTGGTAGTGATGAAGCCAGCGACTTGAGAGTGGAACCAGGGACCGTGGAGAATTCTGGCAGTAGCCATGGTGTCCTCACTACCCAGATGCCAGCAGCCACCAGTGAACAAAGGAGGCACAAGCAAGGTTCTCGTTGACTTCATGCTGGCGACCCGGCTGCCCCTGCTTCCTCAAATGCCATTTCCTCAGCTTTACTGGCAACGGGGTGTACTCCCTATTATCATGTCACCAACTCTTTCAATGGTCCACCTAGCCAGGTGTGATTCCAGACACTCACTGTGCAGCCACCATCAGCGAAGGTGGCTGCCCACCTCATTTGTACACATGCAAAGAATGTGATCATTCTTGGCACTGGTGTCCTTAGTCATCCTGGTTGGTATATTTACATCCTTGGGGAGCTGGGTCAGTGAGCAAGCGCTTCTCAAGGTGCCCATATGATCTGTTTACTGAGAGTGCCAGCCCAAGGATCTGACTTGCCACCCACAGTGAACGCACCTCTGAGGCAAAGGGGAAGGCTTCTTTCTAACTGGGAGACCAGCAGGTCTTCTGCAGACATCACTCCCCTGCAGCACTCTGATCCAAGACCTTTCATATTCCAAAGAGCAGCATTAAGATTCCCATCTGCCACCCAGTCAGACTCACATGTGCGAATTCTCTTTTCAGAGCAAGACAGCCAATGCAGTGAGCTGGGTAAAGGGGCAGTCTCACTCTGAGGAGACTCAGCCAGGAGTGTAGGGACAGGGAGTGAAATGTGCAGCTTCCAGCTGCCACCCAAGCCTCCTTAGTGCAGTGGAATGAGAGCAAAGAGATAGTCCTTTGTGACTCTTTGACCTCCTTCCTGGCCTTGGTGGAATTAACACTGCTCAGTGTCAGTCTCTTCTGAATATACGGAAAAGATAGCTCAGAAAAGAATAGAGTTAAATAAGAGCAGGACAGAGTAAGGTGGCTTCATGGTGTTGCATTTGTGTGTCTCAGAGCCCATCCTGGCTCACAGTGACCCTCTGTGACAGAGAAGAACTGTTCCACAGATTTTTCTAGGCAGAATTTTAAGGAAATGTACCTAGCAGCACAGTGGTTGCATGTGCGGCTGTAACAGAGAGACTGGCAGTTTGAACTCGCTGATCCCCATCGAGAGAGTGAAGACGTGACTGCCTGCTCCCATGAAGACTCCTATCCTGTTGTTGTCTGTCCATTTGTGGTGCTGTGGTGAGTTGTGTGTTACTGTGATGCTGGAAGCCACGTGACTGGTATTTCAAATGCCAGCAGGGTTACCCGAAGTGAAGAGGTGTCAGGGAAACTTCCAGGCTAAGAACAGAATACAAAGAAGGGTCCCACTGCCCACTTCAGAGGAAGTAGCCGCTGAAAACCCTAACACTATAGCACAGTGTGCCTTTCCTTCCCGTCACAGGGAGTCAGAATCGCCTCAATGGCACATAACAACCAACAACACCTTTGAGGAGGGAAATCTCCTTCAGTAGTGCTGGGTGAGTTTAAACTGGGTGGCTTCTTGGTTAGCACTTGAGCTCTGAATCATCTCACCACCAGGCTACCATCTTCATGATGCAGGCAAATAAAACCATCTTGGTCCTGCTCGGTATTGCCAGCGTCATCATGCTCTTTCTCCCATAAGCACATGTCTGGTGGTTGGACCACAGCAAACCCGGTTGACACTCTTTCCTCATCACCCTGTGTGTGTCAGAGTAGAAGTGAACCATGAAGTTTTCTTTGATTAAAAACATTTTTATTGTGATTTGGGTGAAGGTTAAAGAGCAGCTCAGCTGTCCATTGAGCAATGCATACACATTTTGTTTCATGTCATTGACAGCAATTCCCACAATGTACCATCACTTCCCCCACATCTTCTTGTTTCTTGTCTCCAAGCTGCCTTCATTCTCAACTTTTTTGAACTTCGTTCTTGGGGGAATGCTGTCTTTTGATCTCATGTGATCTATTATTCTACGGTATTTGTATGTCTCTAATGTCATTGTTCCCATTATAGGCCTGTCTATTGTTTGGTTGAACATCGAGCCATGATGAGTTCAGTTCCAGACCTGCATGGTAACTAAGCACCATAGTCTTGCAATTTCACCAGCCTTTATCCAAACAGTAAGCTTGGTGTTTTATCATGATTTTGAGTTTTGCCCCACATTTCCCTTCTAGTCTAATCAAGCCCTTCTAATGTCATCTCTTTCATAGCAGTCGATAGTGGGAGCTAGGCACCATCTAGTTCTTCTGGTCTCCAGTGGTGGAGGGTGATCGTTGCTTGAGTCACTAGTCATTAATTCATTGTGCTCAATCAGTTCTCCTCTTCTGCTGTCCTCTGGATGGGGAGAGACCAACTGTTGCCCCTTTCCTGATTGCTCAGGAACTTTGAAAATCCCAGAGACGATGGTCCTGATTCCCCCAGGCTCAACAACTCATTCCCTCACAGTTTTTGCATCTGTCTCAGAGATTTTTTCCACCCCCACCCAGTTTTATGACATTGGTCCCTGTATGCTCCACCATATACCTGGATCTATTTAACAACCAAGGCCAATACATTCTATAAACTTTTCAATGGCCGAGGATTCTGAAGAAGATTGCCAGGCTTCTCTTTCACAGCTCCTCTAAGTGGGTTGGGAATGACAACTTTTCCCTTAATAGCAGAGCTCATTAACTGTTTACACCCCTAGATACTCCTTACTCTTAGAAAACTCACTGCCATCGAATCCATGCTGACTCACAGCCAACTTATAGGGCAGAGTAGAACTGCCCCTGTAAGTTTGCCCCTGTGAGTGTCTTAAACTCGAACTCTTTATGGGAGCAGAATGCCTTATCTTTCTCCCACAAAGCAGCTGGTAGTTTCAAACTGCTGATATAGCAATTAGCAGCCCAACCTGTAGCCACTAGGCCACAAAGGCTCTTTTTCTTCTTAGCAAAGAGAGGGAAAATAAGCAAACGGAACATTCCCCTGGTGCTTCCCGTGGATGCTGTGATGGGAGCTGGATCCTGAAGGCCCGGATTGGCAGAAGCTCCATTTACACAGGAACACATGCCTCCCTTGTTAGTATTTGCATTGGGCAAGCAATTTCCTGTGCTGACATTTTGCATCTAGTTAAATGCCAGCAACTCCAGAGAGACATAGCTTTTACCTGTGGCTCTGCCCTTCTGGACAAGCCTTTGGTGCTCGAGGGGGCTACTTTCAGTCTATGATCTTACATGTCCTTTTGGATCCCTTCGTCTCTTGTTTTTATTTTGATTAACACAAACTGGATGAACAGCTTCAGGCTTAATATAATCGCTGCTGAATATTTCATTGGGAAATGTTCTTAAGAAGGCAGTTGGCATCCATGATCTAAGTGTATGCATAGAGATTTCTTTTCAGATGGTAAAGTGGCTTTGAATAATTATTGTTATTATTAGTGAATTAAAGACAAATGTGCCTCAAAATGTGAACATTAGGTGTGTGTGTGTGTGTGCATGTTTTAAAGAGCACATGGCTTGGTGATAGAGAGGGCGAAGCACTGGTGAGGAGCACATGACAGTGTTCAGAGAGATGACAAAGGGTAGTGATGAAACAAAACAGATTCCAACCTCACATCCTCTGCTCCCTGCCTCAGCGGGAAGTCGCAACAAGGAGCAGAAAAGCCAAGGGCATTTACTGCCCTCTCACAGCTGACAAGCGCCCCAGAAGGCACGGGGTTTTAATGCCAAGGCTTTGCTGCTGTGAGGCAGGGAGGGGGGCTTGCCATAGTTTCCACACGCTGACATCACAAACATACCGCAAGTGGGTGCCTTTAACACACCAAAGTCAATGTTCTCACAGCACCGGAGGCTGACAGCATCATGCCAGTGCACCAGCTTGATGGGCAGGCTCTCTTTGTCCATCCCTGGGGGCTGAGGGCTCGTGGGCGGTATTCTTGTTTTGACTTCAAAAACCTCCATGGTTGGTGGTCCTTGGAGCTCTCTGCCTTCTTCCCTTGGAGTTGGTTTGCTTCAGTGTTGAATTGAATCCTTTTGTATCAGCCAAGTGATTGGTGTAAGGTACAGCCTCTTTAATGTCACAAAGAAAATCTCTGCCCAGGTGGGATTACATCCACAGTAAAAAATCCCACTCCTGTAGAGCTCACTCCAGCTCATCATGGCCCTCTCCAGGGGGGTTCCATGGCTGGGCATCTTTATGGAAGCACACAGCCACAGTTTTTCTCCAGAGAAACAGCTAGTGGGTTCTGAACTACCGACTTTGTTGTGAATAGCCCCCTTCTTAACATGTGCGCCAGAAGCCCTGCTCTGCGGTTTGATGAGCAGCCCTTCTGGCCATTGCTAAGGGCTACATGACAAAGCCATTTGGTACAAGCAACGTTGTCATCAGCAAAGAATGAGTTTAGCTGGCCTCAGTAGGATGCTCAGCAGGGAAGTGATAAACTGCTTGGCTTGGGTTTTATGCAGGAGAACCATGGGAGCTGAGATGTGCAGTCTCTTGATTTGAACCCAGACACTCTATCTCCCAGCCTGAACTCTCACCATCACACTCAACCTTTGGGGGGTCAAATGTTTGACTCACCTGAGAGATGTGCAGGTGAAAGCGTGCCCCAGAAACATCTCCCTCCCATCCCTGTCATCTCGGAGAGTTCTCCAGATAAGGATTGGTGGTTCATGTGAAGGGACAGATTGTAGCATTTCCCTTGCACTCCTCAAAGGCAAGAAAATGACCCACAGCACCTCGAGTTGCCAGCAGTGTCAAAGGGGATGTGCTTCTTGAGACTCAAGCTGAGTCCCCAGGAGACGAGCTCTCAACTATGGAATTAGCGCTTTTGAAAAGGGGCAAATCTTCCAGCAGTTCTCTCTTCAGAGGCCTGGCTGTACGCTCTGCAGACTTGTGGGCACGCTCACTCTGGTCAACCCAAATTCTTGGGAGAGGCTGATCTGTCCCTAGAAAACTGGCCACATGCAAAAGCATAGAGACCAATATCTGCCTCCTGCTGGAAGGATATGGAAGGAGAAGGGTGGCTGGAGTCCTCTAGGAGGGAAGTTGAGAGCCAGGAGAGGCAGCAAAGCCACAGATCCAGCAGGTGGTGTCCTAAGGCTAAGGGAGCTTCCCAAGGATCAAGTGAGTCCTGGAGGTGTCTGCAGCCCATCTTGCTGAGGGCCTCCATTTATTTCAAATATCTATGGATAATGGGAAGGGCCCCCAAGGCGTACTGGCTGACCTCATATGATACACCGTGAACTATCCACCTTGGCATCCTCCAAAGTCTCTGAAAGCTGCAGCCCCTCCCACCCACTGGCAGCCTTCTTGGACAGGATTTCCTCAACACTGCTGCAACCATGGGCTCACACACAAGGACCATTGTGAGGACGGTGCAGGACCAGGTGGTGCTTCAATCTCTTGTGTGTACTTTTGCTATGAGTCAGGAGCTCACTCAATGGTATCTAACAAGTTATTGTGAGATGACATAAGAGGACTTCGTGGAGGCCCTTCCAAGAGAGGGTTGGAACATAGCATGGTAAGAGGCCTGGTCAGGAATGTGCTCATTGTTTCCATCCCCTTCTCCCGGAAGCCACTGCTCTAGGGAGGAAAGGCAGGCCCAGAGACAGGGAAGGGCTAGGGAAGAGGGAGCGATAGGAGAGCAATAGAAAAGACAAGTTACTCTCCCTCATTCCCAGTATAGCTCCTCAAACCTCAGGTAAAGCCTCTGATTCTGAGGCTTATAATAGGATCAGACTGAACATTTAATCCCTCAAGCTGCCTGGAAAGTGTGGGAGCTGATGAAGATGGCAAGAGGTGAAGAAGGAAGGAATCTACTGGTTACAGATGTGAAAGCATCTGTTAGTGAAGCCTTCTCAGTTTCTTATTGCCTTATCAATGTCATCAGTCCACTTAATGTACTCACTTTCCAAATGCCTATGAACCAATTGTACATACCTTAAGTTCTTTCTAGGAGGCAATATTAATATTCTCATTTCCGAGTTGAGGCCACAGAAGTTTGGACAACTTCTGGTTGTTGTTGTTGCTGGCAGGTGCTCATCAAGTTGGTTCCAACTCATAGCAACCCCTGTGCATACCGGAAGGGAGCATGGCCCCGTCCTGTGTCCTCCTCTCTGGAGGGCACTTGCCTCAAATCTTTAAATTCAAAGCTTCTTGTTTTGTCAAATGAAATCATTTCTTCAGTCAATCTCAGAAATCTTTATGTAAAAACGTTGGAAACGCCTTTCACTCAAGGTCTAGGGAGGCTGAGTAAGGTGGGAGGGGCTCCGGGACAGATGGTGGGAATCACTCCTGCAGATGGGTGGTAGGTTGGCGAGGCCAGTCTGACTTGCCTCCCTGGTGACTGACCTCAACCAGCAATGGGCAGCTGGACACATGGCATGAAGTGACCTCTGGTCTTCGTGGTGGTGGATGCCAGTAGACCGTCAGGTATGGGAGACCCATGAGAAAATAGGTTACTTTTCTCTTTCTCTCCGAGTTTCTCTGCGATCTCTTTATGCTGCCTGAGCCCGCATGCATACTGACAAAGGCAGACATGTGCACACACATGGCAAAGTAAATAGAGACGCCCACATTCACAGACGTATCCATCCACGTGCAAATAGGCACATATGTGCACATGCATGCCAAAGCAGACACAGACATCCATGAATGCACATGTATTCGTGCAAACTGATTTTCATGGGGAAAAAGATCAGATCTATCACTGTCAAGTCCACTCCAACTCAAAGCAACTGTAGAGCACAGAGGAGAACTGCCTCATTGGGTTTCCAAAGCTGTCATCTTGTCAGACACAGTCAGCCACCACTTTCTCCTGCAGAGCAGCTGGGGTTTTCCAACTGCCGAACTTTCACTTAGCAGCTGAGCACTTGCTGATTTTCATAGGACTCTGGAAATCAGTTTCATTGCCTGCTAGTCACACCTCCTCTGTGAGTTAGCACAGCCTGGTAAGCTTGGAAGGAGAAAAATCTTCCTTCCCGAGGTAGTTGAGTGGTTTTCCCCTGAGGAAATGGTTCAGAAAAAGATTTCCTTCAAGAAATCAGAACACTCTTGAAGATAAATTTCCTGCCAAAACATTTGTTTGCTTGACAACGAGACAAGTGAAGCAGCCCCTGACTTCCCCCTTGGGTCCTCTTTCTCATCATGACTGCTCTGCTCAGCTACAAGGCTCCAGGTCCTGGGATCAAGGGTGCCCTTCTATCTGGAACCTCACAGGGCTCCACTGTGAGTCAGGGAAAGACCTGGAAACTTGAGCATCCTGAAACGGGGCCTGCATAGCAATATCATCTGTCATCAGGCTCATCGTTTCTCTCATTTTTTGTAAGATCATTGAGCCCTTGGAGCCCTGAGAAGTTCTCTCAGAGGAAGCCATCCTCCTCCCATGAATCCAAGAGGGACTGCTTAAAGATTGTTGTCTTGTACTTACAGGAATACCAGCAACCAATTGCCATTGAGTCAACTCGGACTCATGGAGAGCCCAAGTGTGTTAGAGAAGTCCAGTCCCTAGAATTTTCCATGGCTGGGGTGGTTTTTTTTTTCCAGAGGCATATCACCAGGCCCTTCTTGGAAGGCACCTCTGGGTGAACTCAAACCTTTAACCCGTAGTTCGCAGCCTAGCTCATGAACAATACCATCCAAGGACGGTACAGTTCCTTGCAAATGGTCACCTGCAGTAGATGAACCAAGGTCAAGTAACTGCCTGAGAAACATCAACCAGAGGAAAGCAGAGTGAACCCCAGGGTTCTTGGGAAGAGGGCCAGAGAGAGAAAAAGGAGAAAACAGCTTTCTCGGGACATCAGAAAGGAGAGGACTCCACTTTGTGGATGCCATAGAACAATCCCAAGCCAAGCATGGGTGAGAAACAGACCCCACCCAAACCCAGCGGGCTGGATTCTGTCGCCAAGTGTTGAACACCAGACATGGATATGACAGAGCCGCTAGTCGTCCGTGGAAAGAAACTGCCCATTGTCTGGTAGTTTTGCAGCATTTGAACAACCAGGCCTCTGCTGCCTCTTCTGGCCTGAAATATAATTGCAGCCATAACTGCCCAGCGGTTCAATGGGTAGAACTCCCTGGGGAGGGCTAACTACCCAAATCATTTGGGAGATCATTTTAGGATTGTCCAGGAGATCTTTGGCTGTGTCTATTATATGAACGATGGTGTCTTTTTTTTTAAAAAAAAGAAACTTTTTATTGTAAGGTGGGTTAAGATTTACAGAGAAAATCAGCTTTGCATGTAACAATTTATACACGTTTTGTTATGTGACATTGATGACAATCTCCTGCAATGTAATATCACTCATGCCATTGAAACTCTGCTTCCTGTTTTCATTCACCCTTCTCCCCTAACCTTGCCTGCCTTTTGAATTTGGCCTTGGGCAAATACTGCCTATTTGCTTTTGAATGGTTGATGGTTCTGAGGAATGTGTGCTCCTCAGTGCTATGATTCATTTTGGTGTAGTTGTTCTTATCAGGTGCCATTGAGCCAGTTGCAACCCACATTGACCCTATGCCAAACAGAAAGAAACACTACCTAGCCCTGAATTATTCTCCTAATTGTTCCCAAGCTTGAGCCCCTTGTTTCAGTCACTGTCAATCCATCTCCTTAAGGGGCTTCCTCTCTTTCACTGTCCCTCTACTTCACCTTGCATGATGTCCTTCTCCAGGGACTAGTCTCTCTTAATAACATGACCAAAGTATGTGAGAGGAAGTCTCACCATCCTTGCCTTTAAGGAGCCCTCTGACCATACTTCTTCTAAGACAGATCTGTTTGTTCCCTTGGCAGTCCATGTTACTTTCAATATTCTTCACCAGCACCACAATTCAGACATATCAATTCTTCTTCAGCCTTCCTTATTCAATGTCTGACTTTCACATACTTATGAGGCAATTTAAATTACTATGGCTTGGGTAAGGTGCACCTTAGTCCTCAAAGTAACATCCTTGCTTTTTAGCACTCTACAGACGTATTGTGCACCAAATGTATCCATATGCAATGCGTCATTTGATCTCATGATTGCAGCTTCCAAGAGCATTGATTATAGACCTCATCAAGACAAAAATCCGTGACAACTTCAACAAATAACAACAAGTAAAAAAAAACAACAAACTTCTCCATTTATCATGGTACCTATTGATCAAGTTGTGAGGATGTGTGTCTTCTTGACATTGAGTTGTAATCCATACTGAGGGCTGCAATCTTTTCTCATAAGGTTCACTTTATAAACCTGTCTATTTTTCAGGGAGTTGAATTCAGTTCCAGACCTGAAGGGTGATGAAGGACCATAGTAGTGGGGATCTCACTAGTCTATCTAACCAATAAACCTCATCTTTTATCATTATTATTATTACTATTGGTAGTAGTAGTATGACTTTCAGTTTTCTTACACATTACTCCCCACTCTATCTAGGATCATGTACCATGATCCCTTTCAGAGCAGCTGTTTGTGATAGGCAGGCACCATTTAGTTCTTCTGACCTTAGCATCATAGAGGCTGAGGTACGCATAGTCCATTGCTGATTTGGACTAATTGTTGCCAGGCATCTTGAGCTTCTTCAACGTTATTTGCTCCAGACAGGGTGCAATAGTTTATTGTACCAGCCTGGCCGATAAACACAAGTAGGATTAATCGAAGGTCAGAGGGATAAATGGCTTCGTGAGCCTCACCTTGCTTGTTCTGTGCCTCAATTTAAAGGGGTACACTGTCTGTGGGATGCCTAGCTTGTGGACTGTGTCGCTGTAAGTTGAGGTCCATTTAATCCCACAGGATTGGAATGTTCGTCTCTGGAGCTGGGGACCGACAGTTGGTGACAGTTGGTGACTTGCCTTGCTGTTTGCTGCCTGGGTATATATAGCCCAACTCTCTACAGAAAGGGACTGGCAACTGGCGCCTCTCAGCCTTAAAGGACTGCTAGTGTCTCACTGTTTTACAATTTAACTGTTAGTTTCTTGTGTTATCTATCTGTATATAATTTAGTGGTTCATTTCTTGTATTGAATATCTAGCTTTATAAATATATTTATATATAATTACTAGCAATATGGTTTTGTCTCTCTAGAGAACCCTGTCCAACACATAGGGTGAGACCAAGAACCGACTTTTAGTTTGCTACTCACTAGCTTTTGAAGACCCCAGTCACTTCCCTGATGGATACAGAACATTGTCTTTGTGAGCTAGTTTGTACCAATTGACCTTGGGGTCTCTCAGAGCTATGTTCCTGATCCCCGATATTTAGGACACGCTCCCTCAAGGGGTTTTGTTCTAGCTAAGACATTTTCATAACCATGCCTCCTGGATGCACTATTATATTCATGGTCATATTTGTAGTATATGCTAATATGTATATAGAACTATTCTCTGGCAAACCTATATTTATTCACGGGGCTAGTCCCATTCTCCTTCCCACAACTGCTCAGATTTTGTGGTTTTTCTATCTATCTATTTATCTCTCTAGCTATCCTTGTATGTTATTGTTATTATTGGAGTATTTATCTCTATTGCCTTTAATGCTTGTAGTCTACTGAGAAAGGATAGTGTTTTGATGTTCCAAATGTTTCCCCATTTTCTGGGTTACATGACACAAACCAATAGAAGAAGAGAAAAGAAAAAAATTTAACCCAAGTAATAACACCAACAATAAAACCAATTTAATCTTTTGGTTAAGAATTAGTCAGACTTTCCCACTCCTTGGCTAACCCTTGAAAGAAAACGAATGAGATAAAAGACCATAGGGAGGAAGAAAGGAGAGTGGGAGGCAAGGGAATAAAGAAAGAAGGTGGCAGGGTTGTGTGAACAATTAATGTGGACCTTCTTTGATGTGTATTAAAAATAATATTGACTGGTTTTTTCAATACTCACCAAAAATTGTTTATGTCAATCAAGAAAACCTCACTACCCTGGAATCAATTCTGACATATAGCAACCCTTTGGACAGAGTATAGAACTGCCCCTGTGGGTTTCCAAGGCTGTAAATCTTTACAGGAGTAGAAAATCTCATCTTTCTCTTGTGGAGTGGGGGTGGGGGGGTTTCGAACTTCTGATCTTGCAGTTAGAAGTCCAACTCGTAATCTACCTCACCAACAGGGCTCCTCCTTTCATCATTAATCTAGACTGTTTGACCTTCTTGGCTTACTGGGTTTGGTTTTCTCGCTTTGGAAGACATGGTACCAAAATACACACCATTTCCTAGCCCCCCCAAAAAATCAAAAGTAAGCAAAACAAAACAGGAAAAACTAGCAACCCAATCCAAACCAACTAACCTATTTAGCCATATAGATAAAGGATACTTGTAGCCAACCTCTGTGTTGGGGGCAATAGGGATAGATGGGGACTGTGGTTAACAGGCACGTGTCAGCTCATCCACAGGGGACATTCAAATTCTAGCTCCAGACTGTTGTTGCCTTGGGGAAATGCAAGGATTTTAAGGCCTGATTTTCTGTTTGTAACTGAGATGCTGAGAATATAAAATTCGATGTGAAATCGTCAACTTTTCAAATATTGGATCACATTAGTTAAAGCCACTTTTCAGGCTGCTCATCATCATACTAGCACATCATTAGGCTAAAATCATATCAAAGACATCTGGTTTGTCCCCTGTGCCCTTTAAGGACAACTGAAACATAAGGACGGGAATGGGACATTCATTCTTCCTCTAGACCCTCACCCTTTGCCTCCATCGGCTGGCGTTCATAGAAGAGGCAGACGGTTTTGTTCAACTTCAGCATAATCAGAGTCCTGAGAGTTAAACACAATACATATATAATTTCATACTAGTCGTTTTAATATTAGCCCAAACAAAACCATCAAAAACCCAACCCGTTGCTGTTATGTTGGTTCTGGTTTCCGAGGACCCCCTGGGTGCCAGGGAGAAACTACACATCACAGGATTCTCAAGCCTGTGGGCTTCTAGAAGCAGGCCATTAGTTATTTCTTCTGAGGGGTGCAACTGCCCACCTCTTGATACGTTGAGTCCTTAACCATTTGTGCCACCCAGGGTCTCCCAGTCTTCGTATGTGACCCCCAAATTCCTTGACAGGCTACCTATAGGAAGGTAGAGTCTATGCCCTTTGCCCTTAAATTGGGATGTTTCATGACCTCTGTGACCAATAGATTATGGAGAAGATGACACAGTGACATCTAGTTTTGGCAACCCCCTTCCCTCCCACAAAGTGCTTCACAGCTTCTGAAAAATCCCTTCAAAGACTTCTTCTTGAGTGCTCACCCTTAGAATGTCCAGCCTCCACGTGCTACCTCTCAGGACACTTCTCAGCACCCGGACACTATGCTGAAGGAAGCCTGAGCCGCCTGGAAAGGTCATGTGGAGACACTCCAACCAACAACCCAGCTAAGCACCCAGCTAACGGCCAGCTTCAGCTGCCAGCCCTCTGAGTGCACGTGTAGGCACTGGAGTCACCAGAGGCCCCTGCCCCAGCTCCCATGTGACTGCCAACTCATGGGAGACTCCAAGCACGACCCAGTGGCGTCCCAGCAACCACACGATGATGGTCCTTGTTTGAAGCCACTGCGTTTGGGGAGGGGGCGTTTCTTGCCCAGCCACAGGGATGAGAACCTGCATCTCAACAACATGCAGGTGGTTGAGGGGGCCGTCTTTCGAGCAAGGCAGCCTCCCTTCTTGTCAACTCCTGGGGATTTTTGTTGTTCTTGCCACTGCTGCCCCAATTCCCCAGGAGCTAGAGGAAGGCAGGCAGCAGGCCTCATGTGGCCAGGAGGCAGGAGCCTCTGTGGGATGCAGTTACAATGGGAGACATAACCTTAAAGGCAGGAGCCTGACTTTACCTTTGCCTCCTGGAGATTTGGGATGCAGTACACCTGTCAAATCCCATCTTCTGTCCAACCCTGATCATATGTCTGTCTTATGTTTGCACACAGGACGCAGACTTGTGAACACCCAAAGAACAGGGTCTGGCGCCAAGAAACCAGCGCCACAAGGAACTGATGTTTCTCCCGCAATGGGGATGGGTGGGATGAGAGGAAGAAAGGAGTACAAATCACTGGATCAAAACAAGGTGGGGAAAGGAAGGAGGAAAGGGAGAGAGTGAAGGAGGGAGACTGGGAGGCTGAAGGGAAAAGGCAGGGAAGTAAAGGAGAAAGGTGGCGGTGGGGAGAGAGGAGCGAAGAAGAAATGGAGGAGTGTGGGAGGGAAGATGGAAGGTGAAGGCAGGCAGGAAGACGTGAGCAAAGGGAGGGAAGGAAGAAAAGAGAAAGAGAAGGGCAAGAAGAAGAAAGGAAGGTAGGGAAGAAAGGAAGAAAATGAGAAACCTAATGTCAATGGCACCCTCTATATTTTTATTTCCTATTTTTCTGAGGTAGCCTCTTCAGCAGAAGCAAATGGGCTGAATCGCCTGAAACTCCACCTAGGTAGTAAGCACAGGTTTCATTTCGCCAGGGCCTGTGAAAATGTTTGAACTGAGCAGCATTAACACGGAGACAGTGATTACCCCACGTGGCTGTTGCGCTCTGATGATACCAAGGCAACGGGAATGGGGGGCTCATTATTTCACCAGGTGACAAAAAATAGTATTTTGACGTTTAACCCTGAACGTGGGGAAGGGGTGCGTGGGGGAGGAATCAGGGGCTCTTTGTGGAGTCTCCTCTTGCCATTGTGATGCCCCTTGGCCTGCCAACAACCTGAGGTCCTGCACGCTGCCAGTGAGGGGCTTGGCTGCAGGCCCTAGCCCAGCATTTCTTATCAGATTTACTGTGACAAGTGATGGGAGAAAAGCAAGATGCTGTACAGCGCATCCGTTCAGACCCTGCTATTTAGAAATTTGGATTTATATTTTGTCAGAGAGAAGTAGCACTGATGTTAATCTTTGCACTACCCTTGGAAAAAAATCATTCATAATCTTATAAGAATAATCCATAGCATTTGAGGAGCTCTGAGAACCAAGGGATGGTCAGAAGAATTTTTAGACAGATGTCTCATTTCATCTTCAAAGCAACCCAGTGAGGAATAAGAAAAGTTGGCTTATGACTTCCCTTTTGGAAAGTGAATCTTTGGAAGCACAGAGAGGTCCAGGTTTGCCCAAGGTCACATAGTCAATAAGTTAGAGAGCCTGGATTTGAACCTGAGCGGTCTGCTGCCAGAGGTAGTTTTTTTGCTCGTGTTTATTAAGGCAACTTGGAGCTATGGCAAGGATTCAGATAGAATTGAGGATCATTTTTTTAACAATTTATTAGGGGCTCATACAACTCTTATCACAGTTCATACATATACATACATCAATTGTATAAAGCACATCTGTACAGTCTTTGCCCTAATCATTCTTTTCTCCTCTTTTCTTTTTTTACATTTTATTAGGGACTCATACAACTCTTATCACAATCCATACATATTCATACATCAATTGTATAAAGCACATCCATACATTCCCTACCCCAATCATTCTCAAAGCATTTGCTCTCCACTTAAGCCCTTTGCATCAGGTCCTCTTTTTTTCCCCCTCCCTCCCCTTCCCCCCTCCCTCATATGCCCTTGGTAATTTATACATCGTTATTTTGTCATATCTTGCCCTATCCGGAGTCTCCCTTCCCCGGTTCTCTGCTGTCCCTCTCCCAGGGAAGAGGTCACATGTGGATCCTTGTAATCAGTTCCCCCTTTCCAACCCACTCACCCTCCACTCTCCCAGCATCGCCCCTCACACCCTTGGTCCTGAAGGTATCGTCCACCCTGGATTCCCTGTACCTCCAGCCCTCATATGTACCAGTGTACAGCCTCTGCCCTATCCAGCCCTAACAGTGCTTCTCTCTATCCTTGTGGAGCCCTGGTGATGGGCTGGGCTGCTAAGTAGTAGCTTAAAGAGGCTTTCCCCTCCTGTGAAAAGTTACACTCTCAGGAAACTCACGGGTGCCAGTTCTACCCTGTCCTCCAGGGTTGTTCTGAATCAATGTCAACTCAATGGCAGTGAGTTTGGCTTTTTAATGTCTCTCCCTGTTGTTGTTGTTGTTGTTAGTTTGCCATCCAGTTGGTTCTGGTCCATGGCAAACCTATTCACAGCAGAATGTAACAGGAGCAGCACCCCCTCCATCCACCCAAGTGTTCCTATGCTCAGTCCTCTTGTAGTCACTGTGTCAATCCAGCTCTTCAAGGGCCTTCAACATTTTTTCACATCCCTTCCATTTTTCTAAGCATGATGCCTCTCCAGGGACTGGTCTCCACTGACAACATGTCCAAAGTCTCACCATCCTTACTTCTAATGAGAATTCTGGCCGTACTTCCAAGACAGATTTTGTTTGTTCTTTTGGCAGTCCATGGTACTGTCAATATTCTTTGCCAGTACCATGGTTCAAATTCATACAGTTTACCTGGGTCTTCTTCACTCTATGGCAAGCTTTTCACATGCAGATGAGGCCAATGAAAATACCATGGTTTGGATCAGGTGCACTTCCTGCTTAAAGTAACATCCTAAGTTTTCAACATTCTAAAGAGCTCTTATGCAGCAGATCTACCCAGTGCAATGTATCTTTTCATCTCTTGACTGCTGCTTCCAGGAGCATTGCTTGTGGATCCAGACAAGACAAAATCCTTGACAACTTCAAGTTTTTCTCGATTTATCATCATGTTACCTATTGGTTCAGTTGTGAGTATTTTGGTTTTCTTTGTGTTGAGTTGTATCCCACATTGAAGGCTGCAATCCTTGATCTTCACCAGCAAGTGCTTCAAGTCCCCCATCCTTGTCACCAAGCCAAACTGTGTCGTCTGCATATAGCAAGTTGTTAATAATATTTCCTCCAAATCTGATTCTGTGTTCTTCTTCATATAATTTGGCTTCTCTGATTATTTGCTCACCATACAGATTGAAAAAGTATAATAAGTGGGCGCAACCTGGATGCACACCTTTCTTGATTCTTAAACCATGCAATCTACCCTTGTTCTATTTGTGCTACTGCTTCTTAATCCATGTACAAGTTTCACATGAGCAAGACAAAGTGTTCTGGAATTCCCTTCTCAAAACTATCCATGTTTTGTTATGATCCACACAGTCAGATACCTTGGGTGTTAATAAAACATAAGTAAACATCTTTTGGGTATTCACTGCTTTCAGGCAAGATCCATCTGATATCTGATATCCTTTGTTCCACATCCTCTTCTGAATCTGGCTTAAATCTCTGGGAAACCAAACTCACTGCCTTGTAGTTGATGACAACTCATCCTGACCCTATAGTATAGGGTAGAACTAACTGCCCCTGTGAGTTTCTGAGACTGTAACTCATTATGGGAGTAGAAAACCTTGCCTTTCTCCCACGGAGTGACTGGTGGTTTTGAACTTCTGACCTTGGGGTTTGCAATCCAACCTGTAACCACTGTGCCACGATGGCTCTTGAATGCTGAATATGGTAACTTTCTGTCAATGAATTAATGCAACTGTTGTTGTATTAGCTTCAGTACAATTTGACTCACATGTGATGCCAATGATAGTGTTACATAATTTGACCATTCGGTTGGTCTCCCTTCTTTGGTATGTATACACATATGGATCTCTTCCAGTCTGTTAGCCAAGTAGCTGTATTCCAAATTTCCTGACATAGATGTGTGAGTGCTGCCAGTGCTTTATCAGCTTGTGGAAACATTTCAATAGATATTCCAGCAATTCCTGGCATCTTGTTTTGGGCTAGTGCTTTCCATGCATCTTGAATTTCTTCTTTCCTGACCATTGGTTCTTGCTCATATGTTACCTCCTGAAATGGTTGAATGTTGGTCTATTCTTTTTGATACAGTGACTCCATATTGTTTCCATCTTCCTCAGATGTTTCCTTCATCATTCAATATTTTGCCCATAGAATTTTTTAATATTGCACCTCGAGACTTGACATTTTTCTTCAGTTCTTTCAGTTTAAGATATGCTGAATATGATCTGCTTTGGTTTTCTAACTCTAGGCCTTTGCACATTTTGTGATAATATTTTACTTTGTATTCTCGAGTTGTCCTTTGAAATTTTCTATTTAGCTCTTTACTTCATCATTTCTTCCATTTGCCTTAGCTACTCTCTGATTAAGAGTAAGTTTCAGAGTCTCTTCTGACATGCACTTGTATCTTTTCTTTATTTCCATTTTTTTAAATGACACTGTGCTTTATTCAGAGATGTTCTCAAAATTTGGTGGGTTATTATCAAGGTTGTATATTGACTCTCGTGTACTTGTTTGCATTTTCTTGAACTTCAACTTGAGCTCACATATGAACAATTGCTGATCTGTTCCACAATCAGTCCCTGGACTGGTTTCAGTTGCTGATATTGAGCTTCTTTTATTGTCTCTTCCCACAGGTGTAGTCAATTTGATTTCCGTGTATTCCATCTGGAGAAGTCCACATTTATGGTCACCTTTTTTGTTGTTGATCAAATGTTTGAAGAAATCATTAATCATGCAAAATTCTAACATACAATCAAGATAAATTGGTAATTATTGGTGATTGGAGTGCAAATGTTGGAACCAAAGAGGAAAGAACAGAAGTTGGAAAATATAGTATATGCTATCAGCAATTTATTGGTCTTGCAAACTCTGTCATGCGATCTCCAGCTTGGTTTCTATCACCAAGACCATATTTTTCAACTACTGATCCTTCCTCTTTGTTTTCAACTTTTGCATTCCAATAGCATTTTGATAGCAAGTCTGACAAATTTGGGACTGAATATGGTGGTAGAATTATTCAATTTCTGCATCACCGACTTTGGGTGGTTGGTGCATAAATTTGAACAATAGTTGTATTGATTGGTTCTCCTTGAAGGGGGCTAGATAGCATCCTATCAAAGATAACATTGTACATTAAAATAGATCTTAAAATGTCCTTTTGATGATGAATGCAATGTTGTTTCTCTTTATTGAGTAGAGGCCCAAGGTCCTTCCGCCACCTTAATACTTAATCTATAAATATAGACACATAGATCTATTTCCCCATCCTCCTATATAAATATTTGCATGTACATGTCTTTGTCTATACCTCCATAAATGCCCTTTGACTCCTAGCTCTTTCCTCCATCTCCCTTGACTTTCCTACTGCCCTTCTACCATGCTTCGTCGCCACCTGGGCTAGAGTATACCTCTTCTCTAAGCAACCTTACCCTTGATCATTCCCCACCAGACCTGCCACTCCCCCCTCTCTACCATTTGGGGTCCCATGTTTTTCCCTTGTCCCTGTGTTTGTTAACACCACTTCCTTACCCCCCCTAACCCCCCACCACAAGTCCCCCGGAACTGTCGGTCCCGTTGTTTTTCCTCCAGATAGTTCATCCAGCCTGTCCTATTCAGTCAGACCTGTGGAGACACTAACATGCACGAAAACAAGACAGAGGAAAACAAAGCAACAGTATACAACCAGACAACAAAACAACAAAAACAAACCACTGACAAAGAACAAAACAAAACAGTTCACAAGAGAAAAGCTTGTAGTTAGTTCAGGGATTGTTTGCTGGCCCTTAGGAGCGTTTTCCAGTCCAGTCTGTTGGGGCATCACGCCCTGGCCCCAAAGTCCACTTTCAGCATTCCCTGGGGACCTTGCCACTCCATTCCCTTGCTGTTCTGCTGCACTCCCCCATTGATTTGCCTCGGTGTGGTGGGATCAGGTCAGGTGCAATTCCCACACTGTGTCTCCGGTACAGTCCCCTGTATCGCCCTTAGCCAATGAGGGGCATCATTTCTCATAGTGGGGCCAGCCATGTTGTTCTCTCTATGGACTGGCTGCTCTACTCAGGAACATCATCCTCATGGCCTGGTGGGCCAGGTTGTGCTCCACTCTCTCCTCCTGCCCCTTCATCTGCTCCCGTGTGCTCTGGTCAGATATGTTCGTCTCCCGGAGCTGCAGAGTCAATGTCATCCTTTGGAACAAATTCTTTTCGGGGGAGGGGCAGGAATCCACTAAATTTATGGTGCTGAGGCCAGCCTCCCAGACCTCTCCACTGGTTCCCTACTCCACGCCGGAATATTGCATTCACACCTTGTGGCACTGGGTTGAAGTCTGGTCCCACTTTCCCTGTGGAGATATAAACAATACCCTCCCCTTGGGTGGATTAATGCCCATGCCCCTGCTCCCCTTTTCTTCCTTATATTCATCCTTTTGTTTTCCTCTCCCCCCTTCCTCCACCATTGTCTACCATGTACATCCCTGGTTTTGGTCTGGTCCCTTCCATACTACACAGTCTTCACCCCTAAAATGTTTGTATACAGTAGTTTTTTCCCCTATGCCACTTTTGCTTTTTTAAAAAAATTTTAATTCTCACCTCAGCGGGCTCATGTTGTACTTGTGCTTTTGTGCCTAACTTACCTTGCTTAGCATGATTTCCTCCAGTTCTTCCCATTCCACTATATGCTTCATACGTTCATTACTGCTTTTTAGTGATGCGTAGTACTCCATTGTAAGTATATACCACAGTCTTTTAATCCAATCGTCAGTTGATGGAAATTTGGGTTGCTTCCAACTCCTTGCAATTGTGAACTGTGCTGCAATGAACATTGGAGCACAGATGTCTGGTCTTGGTTTGTTTCTTGCCTCTTCTGGGTATATGCCCAGTAGGGGGATTGCTGGGTCATATGGTAACTCTATTTCCATCTGTTTTAGGTATCGCCACATTGATTTCCATAGTGGCTGTACATACTTACAGTCCCACCAGCAGTGGATGAGAGTTACTGTCTCCCCACAGCCCCTCCAACACTTGTTGCTTTCTGATTTTTTGAATTGGGCTACCTTTGAGGGTGTCAGGTGGTACCTCATTGTTGTTTTAATTTGCATTTCTCTTATGGCTAAAGATCGGGAACATTTTCTCATATGTTTGTTGGCCATTCAGATTTCTGTCCCTGTAAAATTTCGGTTCAAGTCTTTTGCCCACCTTGCAAGTGGGCTATTGGTTTTTTTCTTTTTGGAATCTAGCAGAATATTATAAATTTTAGTAATAAGGCCTTTGTCTGATGTGTCATTGCTAAAGATGTTTTCCCAGTCTGTGGACTCTCTTATTACTCTCTTGGTGAATTCTTTGGATGTACACAAGTGTTTTATCTTCAGTATATCCCATTTGTCAATTTGTGCCTCCTCTGTGTTTGTGTCCTTCCCTATTTCTGATAGCCTGTGTATTCCCTGCACCAAAGTTCTCAAGTTGGTCCCAAATCCCTCATTGATGGCCCTAATAGTTTGGGGTTTAACTTCAAGGTCTGTGATCCACCTTGAGTTTATTCTTGTGCATGGAGTGAGATAAGGGTCTTGCTTCATTTTTCTGCATGTTGATATCCATTTTTTCCAGCACCACTTGTTAAAGAGGGCATCTGCTTCCCATTTGATATTTTTGGGGCCCTTGTCAAAGATCAGCTGTGTGTATGCTGATGCTTTTATTTCTGGATTTTCAGTTCTCTTCCATTGGTCTGAGTATCTGTCATTGTACCAATACCATGCAGTTTTGAGAACTGTGGCTGCATAGTATGCGCCAAAGTCAGGTAAAGCAAGCCCTCCCATGGTGTCCTTGTTCTTGAGGAGTTCTCTGCTACTTCTGGGCTTCTTCCCTCTCCATATGAAGTTGGTAATGAGTTTTTCCATTTCTTTGAAGAAAGATGATGGTAATTGTATCGGGATAGCATTAAACTTATATAGTGCTTTTGGCAGAACTGACATCTTAACTATATTAAGTCTCCCAATCCAAGAGCATGGAATATTCTTCCATTTGTTGAGGTCACTCTTAGTTTCTTGTAATAGTGTCCATAGTTTTCCCTATATAGATCTTTTTTTTTTTGTCAGTCAGGTGTATTCCTAGATATTTCAATTTGTGTTTGGCTATTGTGAAGGGTACCACCTTTTTGATCTCTTCTTCTGGTCTTATCTGATGTGTATAACAGTGCGATGGACTTCTTTTTGTTGATCTTGTATCCTGCCACTCTGCCAAACTCCTCTATTGCTTCTAGTACTCCCCTTGTGGAACTTTTGGGAATTTCCATATATAAAATCATATCATCTGCAAATAACGATAGTTTCACCTCTTCCTTCCCCAGACGAATACCTTTGATGTCACTACTTTGCCTTATGCTGTTAGCTAAAACCTCCAGCACAATATTAAATAGGAGTGGAGACAAGGCATCCTTGTCTGGTCCCCTTTTTCAGTGGGATTGTGTTAGTCTTTTCTCCATTGACTATGACTTTGGCTGTTGGTTTTTCATATATAGCTTGTATTGTCTTGAGGAACTTTCCTTCCATTCCTATCTTCGCTAGTGTCTTAAACAGGAATTGGTGTTGGATGTTGTCGAATGCTTTTTCTGCGTCTATTGATATAATCATGTGATTCTTATACTTTTTCATGTCAATGTGACGAATAATACTAATGGTCTTTCGTATGTTGAGCCATCCCTGCATCCCTGGTATGAATCCCACTTGGTCATGGTGAATTATTTGTTTTATATACTTTTGTATTCTGTTGGCTAGTATTTTGTTAAGGAATTTTGCAACAATGTTCATTAGGGATATTGGTCTGTAGTTCTCGATTCTTGTGGGATTCTTGCCCGGTTTGGGTATCAGAGTTATACTAGCTTCATAGAAGGAGTTTGGGAGTTTGCCGTCTTTTTCTATGTTCTGTAAAAGTTTGTGTAGGATTGGTATTAGTTCTTCCCTGAATGCTTGATAGAATTCTCCAGTGTATTCATCTGGTAATCCCTTGATAACCTTTTCTATTTCTTCTATTGCGATGGGTCTGTTGAGATTCTTGATGTCCACCGAGGATAGTCTAGGGAGGGATTGTTTTTCCAGGAATTTGTCCATGTCTTCCAAATTGTTGAATTCATTGGAGTACAATCCTTCATAGTATTGTGTAACTATCCTTTTGATTTCATTAGGGTCTGTTGTAATGACCCCTCTTTCATCCCTTATTCTTGCTATTGAGATTTGTTCCCTCCTTTCTTTGGTTAGGTTTGCCAATGGTCTATCGATCCTGTTTATCCTTTCAAAGAACCAACTTTTAGCGATATTAATTTTTTCCATAGTTTTTTTATTTTCCCTCTCCTGAATCTCAGCCCTGATTTTTATAATTTCTTTTCTTTTGCTATTAGTAGGGTTGTCCTGCTGACTCAGCTCTAGTTTTTGTAAATTTCTCATCAGTGTATCCGTCATGAGTCTCTCTTCTTTTCTTAGGTGTGCTTGTATTGCTATGAACCTTCCTCTGATGACTGCCTTTGCTGTGTCCCATAAGTTTTGGTATGTCGTGTGCTCATTTTCGTTGGTTTCTAGAAATTTCCTGATTTCGTCTCTGATCTGCACCAGTATGCTCTCCTTTTGCAGTAGAGTGTTATTCATCCTCCAATTATTTGCTCTTATTTTCTTTGTCTTCCTTTTGCTGATTTCCAGTCTTATGGCACGGTGGTCAGAGAGAGAGGTCTGTATTATTTCAATGTGCTTAAATTTATGTAGATTTGCCTTATGCCCCAGCATGTGGTCTATCTTCGAATAGACTTGAAAAGAATGTGAAATTTTTTTTATTTGAATGAAAAGCTCTGTAAATATCTATTAGGTCAAATTGTCTAATTGTGGAGTTTAGTTCTCTAGTCTCCTTGTTGAGTTTCTTTCCCTGTGATCTATCTTTCTCAGTGAGTGGTGAGTTGAAGTCGCCCAGTATAATTGTTGAGTCTGTGATTTCTTTCTTAATCTTTTGGAATGTTTGGTTGACGTATTGAGCTGGTCTCTCATTCGGGGAATATATGTTTACAATGCTTAGTGGTTCATTGTCTATCATTCCCTTGAGCATTATATAGTGTCCCTCCTTATCTCTTTTTATGGTTTGCACCTTGAGGTCAATTTTATCCGAGATAAGGATTGCAACCCCTGCTTTTTTTGTATTGCTGTTTGCTTGGTAGGTCCTTCTCCAGCCTTTGATTCTCAGCCTGTTTTTGTCTGTAGCCTTGAGATGTGTCTCCTGTAGGCAGCAAATTGATGGGTTGTGTTTTCTAAGCCATTATGCTAGTCCCAGTCTTTTAATGCCTGAGTTCAGGCCATTGATATTCAGGGTTATTATCTCAATGTGCGGACTCTGTGATGCCATTTTATACCTTTTGTGTTGGGAGTTTTCCTACTTTCCTTTCTCATTAGTGTGTGTGTATCATTTTTGACTTCTTTCCATCTTTAAGCCATTGCTATCTTGGGGTCTGTTTTCTCTTTGTTGTGCTCTGGGTGAGGTTGTTTTATGTGTTGGTCTCTTATTTGTGCTTGGTGAGTGTTGTTCTTCTGCCCATACCGAGTCGGTGAGGATCTTTTGTAAGGCTGCGTTTGTTGTAACGTATTTTTTTGAGTTTTTCCTTGTCTGGGAAGACTTTTACTTCTCCATAGATCTTGATCGATAATTTGGCTGGGTAGAATATTCTTGGATTTGCGTTGTTTTCTTTCAATTTTTGGAATATGTTACTCCACTCTCTCCTTTTTTTCATAGTTTCTGCTGATAGGTCTGAGCATATCCTTATGTGGGAACCTTTATATGTGATTGCTTGCTTTTCCCTAGCTGCTCTCATGATTTTCTCCTTTTCCTCAAAGTTGGATAGTTTAACTATTATGTGCCTTGGTGATTTCTTCTTGGGGTCCCGTCGTGCTGGTGTTCTTTCAGCCTCCTGGATGGTTGCTTGCTTTTCATTCATTAGGCTGGGGAAGTTTTCCTCCAAGAATTCTCTCGCTATTGTTTCAGATGACTTCTTTGTTGTGTCTTCCTCCGGTAGGCCAATTATTCTAATGTTGTTCCGCTTCATAGCATCAGACATAGCTCTTAGGTTTTCTTCGGCTTCTCTGATGCTCTTATTAGATTTTTGTTCACGTTTATTGCAGTCTGCTTGGCTGTCCTCCACAACACTGATGCGGTTCTCTGATTCCTCCAATCGATTCTCAAGGAACACGATTCTGCTATTGTTTTTCGTTATCTGCTCCTTAAGCTCCTGTATTTCCCTTTGTTGTATGTCTTTTATCTCCTCTATCCGTTCATCCTTTTTCTGTATTATTTCCTTCATATCCTGCATGGCTCCAAGCAGCATTCTGAGAGCGTCTTTGTATGGCATCCCAATGTCTGCTTCTTCTATGTAGGTTGCTATGTTCAGGACATCTTCTGCGTTGGTCTTTTGTTTCTCCTGTTTTTTCATTGAGGTCGTTGTGGGTGATGGCTGTTTGCGTTGAGTTGTTTTTGAGGGACCAGGTGCCATTTTCTAGTCTCTCTCTGGAAGACTTATAGGAATGCTTCTTCAATTTGCCTACAGCTGATTTTGCTATGGGATTAACCTACAGCTGATTTTGCTACGGGATTAACCTACCACTTTATCTTCCTGTGGCTTCCCTATCAGGGGAGTGCCCCAGATGTCAGGTCGAGTGCCTGCCCCAGTGATGCAGAGGCTGGGCTGAAGTTCCCGCTATTGGTTTGAATATTGATAAGTGTTGCCTGAGCTGCCTTATGTCCCCAAGTACACAGGCAGGAACTACCTGGTGAGAAGTCTGAGGAGTATCCCGTGGAGAGCAAGCAGGCCTTACCCTAGCCTTGGGATATCTATGCAGGGTGGAGCTCACCTAGCTGGGTGTGACCCAGGCGCAAATGCCCTAGGGCAATGGGAGTGCCCCGTAAGTCCGCAATGGGGTGTGAGAGAGCAGGGCAGGAACAAGGGTGGGGGGAGAAAAATCAAAAAGTGATACTAGACTGTGCAAGGGTACAGGGAAGCGAGATAAGCAAAAGAAACTATGTAGCTGAGTCCCATTCCCTGCCCGTGGATCTTAAAGGGCTTACTCCCTGCCCCAAGCCCCAGCGGTAGTCTGCAGCTGAGCCCCAAGAAGGGTCACAAGAAAACTGTTGAGCAGCCCCCAGAGAAGTGGGGGGACAGAGAGCAGAGATGTTAACAGACGCCACAGTGTAGCTGAAGCTTAATCCCTGCCTATGGAGCTGTCGGGGTTTGGGTTTAGTCCCTGCTCAGACCACGCGGCGCGGCTGCGGCTGTGCCTTGAAAAAGCCCCTGCACAGCCCTCCAAGGCTGTGTGGGAATATAGAGCAGACAAGCAAACAGAAGCAACAATGTAGTTGAACCCCGATCCCTGCCAGTGGAGCCGCAAGCGTCCTGTCCCTGCCCTGAGGCAGGTAGGGGAAAACTGTGGCTGTGCTGAGACCAAGCCCTGCTACAGGCTCCAGATGGTCCCAGCTTGGGCAGATCCGGCAGCTTGACTAGGGTCGAGGCCCAGCCGGCTTCCACTGAGGTAAGCCAAAAGCCCCCAGCCCCTCAAACCCCGTGGATCTGTGCCTATTTATCTTTATGATGCACCTCCTGCGATCCAGTGGTGTTGAATTTCACTCTGAGCAACTCTCCTGGCCTGGATTCTGTGGAGTCCCTCTGGTGTGTGTCATTCCATCGCCATCTTCCCGGAAGTCGTGTAAATATTTTTAAAGCAATAAAACTAGCATAAGAATATTGTAGCAATGAGTATATTGACTTGGCTTGAAAACAGATTCTTCCTGAAAATTCACCTATTTTGATAACAAATTAAAGTGTGAAGGGTTCCTCTTCGAAGTCAACCATTCAAAACCTAGGTCAACACTCAACTTAAGCATTGAACTCCCAAGGCTATACAGTAATCCAGGGTCATAATTGCCTTTCGGGAACACCTGGAATCCATTAATCCTCTGAGACTAGGAAATACCTGCTTCTATTACAGAAATGTCAATGAAGGGGACCTGATGAAGAGAAGAATGGACTTTATTAGCATAGCGTGGGCCCTGTCTTTACAACAAATACTTCTGTTTGGATCCTAATCTTCAGCTCAGTGGCTCAGGGTGGTCTCTCTTAGGGCAAGAAGTTCAGGCCAACACTGACATACCTAAGTGATCACTCCTCTTCAGTTTCAGGTTGCAGATTGGCCACACATAACAAAATACAGTCCAGTCTAGGGAGCCAGAAACGTGGGACTGCTGTCTTGCACACTTAAGCATCACAAGGATTTGAACTTCTGGATGGCTGTGAACCAAATCCATTCACCTGACTCCAAATTTCCTAGTGTCTCTGCTTGCTATTTAGAGAGTGCATTGATTTTTCTTCCAGGAGCTGTACTACAAAATGGTGAGTACTACAGAAACCTAGGTTATTTTCATTATACAGAGTAAGGTCAGATAAGAATCACTGAAACCCGAGGTTAGATTCAAAGGCAAAAGTGTGATGGGTGGGGGACAAGGGATGGAGCTGTATGATGCAGTCTATTGCTATCAAATGCATATGTGGTTCCAAACACCGGATAACAGTGATGATAAACTTCCTGAGTAAGTCTAGATATACAGGTCGACCAAAGGACATGCTTTCTTAGCACATTTAAAGTCACCATTGCTTCTTCACTATAGTTTTCTTTTCTCCATCAGTCAGTGAAATATTTTCTTTAGATTTTTTTAGAGATGGTAGATTTGGCTCTTACACTGTTGCACATATCTTCTCATGGCCTCATCAAAAGAATGAGTCTGAATGAAATGTGTCCATTTGGTCAATAAGCCAGAATTCCTATTCTTTATATTTATGTATGGTGATTGTAAGCCCTGTAAAAACATTCCTCACTGGTAATGCCCCTTTGTACAACAGAATGAAATCCTGCCTAGGCTTGCAGTGTCTTTACCTTGCCTTACATAATTAACACCATTATTGGGCTATTATTAAAAACACAGCCACTGAAGGTGATTTTATTTTTCTTGACTGTTTTCAAAAATTAAACAATTGTGTCTCTTTCTTCAGAGGATCCCATTCATAACATGTCCCATGTATTGAGGATGATACCTCATCATCTTTGATTTTTAATAGCATTTGTCCTGTACTTATTCCTAGAGACCAAAATAAAAAAATACAAACTCACTGCCAAAAAAGTGATTCCAAAACAGAGTAGCTTTAAAATTGTGGGCAGAACTGCCCTGGAGGTTTCTTGCACTGTAACTATGTATGGGCATAGAAACTTTGACTTCCTCCAGTGAAATGACTGATACTTTCAAAGGACTGACCCAGCAGTTAGCTCACTGTACTACCATTGCTCCATTGTCCATGATAGGTTTGTTTATTCTTCTTGCTGTCTGTGGTATACTCAACATTCTGCACCAATATCATAAAATTCACATGAATTAATTTACATTTTTTCTGATTGATTGCCCATTTGAAAATATGCATATGGGGTGATGAAAATATCATGGATTGAGCCAAGCTCACCTTAGTCCTAAAATGGCACCTTTGCTTTCTGCACTTTAAGTAGGCCCTTGGCAGAAGATTGCCCAATTTAATAGGTGCTTTGAGTTCTTGATAGCTGGTTCCAAGGATAATGATGATGGATTCAGTAATATATAAATCTTGATTTCAAATCATGCTCAAACTCTGCTAGGGTTGCTGATTAATTCAATTGTGTGTGTTGTTATAGTGATGCTCAATGTTATAATCTTTGATCTTCATTAGTTATTTCTTCAGATTCTCCTCACTTTCAACCAGAAAGATCAGTTTCTACTTCACAGCTTTTTAAAATGATTTTCTCCTATCCATATGTTTAATGTTTCAGATGATTTTTTTCCCAAAAATATATTAAATATATACTGTACATTTCATGATTTTAAAATTTGAAGCATCCCATTTTTCTGTTTGAATAGCTTCCTTTTTTCCCTACTGCAACAATTACCATAAAGACAAGAAGACAGGGGAATATTGTTATGGTACTCTCTTAATCCAATCTTTTACTGGAACCATTTGATATCACCCATAATATCAGAAGTTCTAATTCCAGAAGTTATTTTCCATTTACTTGAGTGCCAAGCAGTTCTGTTGATCGAGTATTGCAGCTCTATTTTGTATTAGTTTCAGCAGAATTTTGCATGTGTATCATAAAATATTGTTTGAAAAATTTCACGTCTATTTAAATATCTCCTTTTTTTGAATGCACAACAATATGGATAACCAGCAGTCTATGGACAAACACTTGTTTCCCAAATTTGAGAGCATAGACCATTTCAAGATTTGCATGTGTTTGATTAAACATATTCATTGGTATTCAGGCAATTACTCAAGACATGTTTATCTGGAATACTTCAGAGCACATTTGAATTATATATTGAAGTCTTTCAGTTGTTAATCATATGCTATTTCATGAAGTGGTTAATGGGAAGCAAAAAAAAAACCCCAAAAAACTGGCAAACCCATAAGATACCAGTCTTGAAGTATTTATTAATTGTTAATATTTCAACATTCACTTATTTTATATAAATATATGTATATAGATATATATAAATAGAGAGAGATATCACTGTGGAAGGTGTTTCACCTCCTCTCCATAAATATACCCCCACCCATCTCTCATATACCCACATACCACAGAGAGAGATGGAGAGAAATAGAAAGAGAGAGATGTTATGGAATATGTTGTTTATAGTGGAGAATTGCTGAAATATTATAAACTCTTAAAGTTAGGTTGTAGCCTGGATTTGAGAAGTCCATGTGAGCAGTGATAAGCTTATTATTTTAAAAACTTGAGACTTTACACAGTGAGTATGAAAAAATGGAATTAAAGGTAATGTAAGGTTTTCATTAAAATATTGAAGGTTCTTCATATTGATAAGTCTATGGGATGAGATGAAACTTTTGGAGAAGTGAATATATATGGCTAGAATAATGGGTAAACCCTACGGTAGACATTATAGAACCCATAACCATGTGTCAAATCACAATATAAAGAAAATTTCTCAGGATTAGATGCCTCATTTTTCTGTTCACACATATTTGACTGCTTATTCCTCAAATGAAGGAGATCCTGTGGGTTACTTTAGGATTCAGTGACTGTTGAGAATGTGGCTGTGGATTTTACCCCAGAAGAATGAGCATTGCTGGATGATTCTCAGAAGCAACTCTACAGAGATGTGATGGTGGAGACCTTCACAAACTTAGCTATAGTTGCTAAGAAAAGCTTCATTATTCCAAATAAATTCCTTATTTACCAAATATACCCAGTTGTTGTCCAGTCAATAGGAAAAGGGATAGGAGGAATACCTCGTTAAATATGACAATTCAGTTAATTTTCTCTCTGGGACAATTATATTGTAGGTTTCCCATGATCACAAATTTTTACATATTACAGTCTACCCAACAAGTATTTCAATTACTACCAGTATTACCCCCTGGTGAACAGGTATCTGTGGAACTTTAAAACTCAGCAGATTAGCAGTAATGAAGATTTTTCCCACTTCCGGAATATAAACTGACAAATGTGAATCATAATGGAGTGTTATCTAATATAGTGCCAGGAGAAGAGTCTTGATGATTAAAAGATATTCAAAGCCTCTTCTTTCTCCCGCTAAGCTGGATTGATATCAAACTGCTGATGTTGCAGTCCGCGGCGCAATGTGTACCATCTATGTCACAGGGCCGTACTGTGTTAACTAAACATTTCAGGGAAATAGTTATTTTGAAAATAATTCATGCCTGCAAATAATTCAGAGATCTTGATAATCAAAGTATTTAATCAGTGTCAGGAAAATGTTCACTAGGCTTTCTTTTTGTCTGTTATGGGTGCAATGTTGGTAAGACCTATTTTGTTCTCTCAGAGTAGTAAGAGAAATGCCGCGGGAGAGTGCAGAACAGTCATCCAGGCCCACTGTGTCCAGAAAGCATTGCACACATTCCACTGTTATGGAAGAAACTGCATTTGATACATTTGTTAGAAAAAGTCTCATTTAACTAAGAAGACAATTCTGCATGCCTGCCCTTGATTATTTGTTACTTGTAGGCATAATAAACCTATGTTCATGAAGGATTAAAGAAAAAGAAAATCCATCAAATTATTAATGTTATATCGGTCTTGTGTCTACTTCCTTTTAAATTTGATTTTCGTATTACAAGTTATGGTACATGTGATACTGCTCCTTTTAATCTTAAGGTTGAATTTACTTGCCAATTGCTTTTGGAGCATTGCCAACACATTGAAAGAACCAACGTGACAAAGCATTTCTGGTTCCACAGTTACCTGTTGCCTTTGTTTAATGCTTTTCTTTGTTTTCATGCTGTGAACGTCACCTCATTTCTGCTTCTCAAATGTACATGATTAGGAGAGGGATGATGGCGGACCAGGTGAGCCACACACTCTGAGGGCTCTTTTGAAAAAGGTGGATTTGTTTTCCAGGTAGCCGAGTGGAAAGAGTAGGTGAGTGAAAGATCCCCCTGGTACAGAACTGTACCCCCAACCCATGCATTTGTTCTGAGCCAGGGCCTCGGTTAGTCAGCATTCCATTCTTGGGACATCTCAAGTCATCAGGGCTCCTCCACAGTGGCAGAGACCAGCTGTAGCCTCACTCCACCCCCAGAACTGGACTCCACACCTAGAATCGCTTGGCTGCTCTGCCAAGACACGCAGCTGTGGTGGGACCCCCTATAGCAGTTGCCTACTCATGGGACCCCACTAGGAGAGAAGTTTGCCTTTCCCACAGTTTCCCTCTCTCCATGTGGCAGTGATTTGCCCTTGAGCTGGGGTCCCTCCCTCCATTCACCCAAGGCCCTTAATTCACCTGCATTCTTCCAATGGCTGCCTGGACAACCTCCGCAGTGGATGATTCACCCCCATTGCTGCCTTAAACCTCTCCACCAGCACCCCATTTGCCCATCCATCAACTTAACTGTCTCTCCACTCCCTGCTTGGGAAGCACTTCCCGCAGGTATGAGCCCATGGCTGGAGGCAATCTCACTTCTGCTTACTGCATTGCCTTTCCAGGGGAGCTACTTCAGGCTGGCTCCCAGCACTGCAGAGCCTTGTGCCTCTGTCCTGGAGCGCTAAGCCTGCCTCACCTCAGTGCATTCCTCCCAGTACAGTGGGCTGCCACCATAGCCCGGACCCTGTGTCAGAGCCAGCCCTTTCTGCCATGGTGCACCATGGGGTATCCAGTACCAACCCCTGGGAGTGCTAAACCTGCCCACCAAGGCGTGTTCCTCTGAGCCCGGACCCTACACTGTTCATAGTGCTGGCCAAAGTTCCTGCCTATTAGGACGGGTAGCTACATGACTTTGTGTTCCCAGCAGAGCCGACTTTGTCCACCCCTGTGCACTGTGGGGTTTGCAGTGCCAGCAGCTGGGAACTCTGAGCCTGCCTGCTGCGGCGCTCTACTCCCAGTGGGGAAGGTGGGCACCATTGCCCTCTGTGTCCTGTTGGAGCCACTGCTGCCCTTTCAGGCTAGCCCCACATTGCTGTGGAGCCTGTGCTGTTCACAGTGCCTGCAGCTCAAAAGATCACTGTTCCCTCCTCCTAGGGAGACTAGGACACGGCTTTGGGATCCCCACAAGAGCCATCTCTCCAATCTCAGCATTGGGGTGCCCTGTGCGGTCGCCAGTGCCAGCTTTTAAGCCTGCCCCCCCCCCCAGCCCTTGTAGCCAGCATAGGAGGCAGGTGTTCCAGCTGGAATCTCCGTCAGCACCCTGTGTGACCCCAGCCCTTTCATGCCTTCATAGGAGGAGGGTACTGCGGCCAGCATCTCTCTCAGAAGGGGCAGAGTAGGAATGAGGACCCAAAGCAGTAAGTCACATCTTCAATGGAAAGACACCTGCTAAAGACTGAATAGAGACTCTGGATTCTAATGTAGGCCTGCGCTTCCCACAGGCAACAGGGCCTCAGCATTTGGAGAATGACCGTGGAAACTGTTTTAAATGCCCTTTACCCAAGTGACGCTGGTACATCTGAAATGTCAGCATCCCCAAATTCAGTATCTCCATTTATGCTCTGGACACAGCACTCTAATTGCTGCTTACCCAAACTCACAGATTGAGCTTTATGGAAAATTGTTCATATTATTGACAATTAAGAAGTAGCAACTCAAAACAAGCGTTTTAAAGCTAATTTCCAACAGTGGTTCCCTTTTCATTTCTCTTTTTCATATCCTAGGTCTCAAAAATGGTCTAGAGTTAGAGTTGGTCTCCCTAACTCGTTTTCTGCTTGGTTATAACCACTGTATTATATCACAACTAACCAAATTTAAACCAAATTCACCTGGACTTCTCTGAGCCAGATGCTGTTGAGGGGAATAAGTAACTGCTTTGACAGAAAGAGCCATAGATTTTATCAATTTCCAGATACTTAAACACAGTCATATTTGTGTGTGTCATTTAGACATTGCAGGCTTGGTTCTTTTTTCACATATAGGCTGGAATGGCATCACTTGATACTGGTCTTTTCAACAAAGTGCCATCTTATGCCATCTGCTGCTGGGGGTTGTCTGACCACCTTAAATCCCAGACTATGTGTATCTGCCGACTAGTCCAGGTCACCTTCATTTCTAAATGTGATGATCATGATTGTCTCAGATAAGTTCATGACAGAGATCATGAAATCTGAAGTGTAAATCTAATGACAGTATCCCTCTGAACTGAATGTTTTTATTACGCATGCTAAAAATACTCTTTTTTTCCTAATTACATTCAATTTATTTATTTTAGTCATTTTATTGGGGGCTAATACAACTCTTATAGCAACCCATACATCTATCCATTGTTTCAATCACATTGTACATATGTTGCCATCATCATTCTCAAGACATTTGCTTTCTGCTTGAGCCCTTGGTATCAGCTCCTCATTTTGTTCCCCTCCCTCTCTGCTACCCCCTCCCTCATGAACCCTTAATAATTTGTAAATTATAATTATTTAGTCATATATTACACTGTCTGATATCTCCCTATGTTAGGGTTGTTAGTCACCAGGGAGGAGGTTACATGTAGATCCTTGTAATCCTTTCCATCCCACCTTCCCTCCACCCTCCCAGTATCACCTCTCAACACTGGTCCTGAAGGGATTAACTGTCCTGGATTCCCTGTGTTTGTAATTCCTATCTGTACCAGTGTATATCCTCTGGTCTAGCCAGATTTGTAAGGTAGAATTGGAATCATGATAGTGGGGGTAGGGGAGTAGGGGAAGGAAGCTTTTAGGAACTAGAGGAAAGTTGTATGTTTCATCGTTACTACACTGCACCCTGACTGGCTCATCTCCTCCCTGTGACCCTTCCATAAGGGGATGTTCAATTGCCTACAGATAGGTTTTGGGTTTCCACTCCGCTCTCCCCCTCATTCATAATGATATGATTTTTTTGTTCCGATGATGCCTGATAACTGATCCCTTCGACACCTAGTGATAACACAGGCTTGTGTGCTTCTTGTATGTGGGCTTTGTTGCTTTTGAGCTAGATGGCAGCTTGTTTACTTTCAAGCCTTTAAGAGCCTAGATTCTGTGTCTTGTGATAAATGGACACCATCATCTTTCTTCACCACTTTTGCTTATGCACCCATTTGTCTTCAGTGATCATACTGGGAAGGTAAGCACCCAGTGGTATGATTTTTTGTTCTTTGATATCTGATACCTGATTCCTTTGGCACTTCATGATCATACAGTCTGAGGTGCTTCTTACATGTGGGCTTTGTTGCTTCTGATCTTGATGGCTGATTGTTTACCTCCAAGTCTTTAAGACCCTGGATGCTATATGTTTTTATAGCCGTGCTCCATCAGCTTTCTTCACCACATTTTTTTATTCACCTGCTTTGTCTTCAGTGATCATATCAAGAAGGTGAGCATCACGGAATGCCAGTTTTACAGAACATAGTATTCTTGCAGTGAGGAAGTACTTGAGTGTAGGCCCCAATGTCCATCTGCTACCTTAATACTAAACCTATAAATATATGCACATAGATGTAATTTCCTATCCTCATATAAAAATATATTTACATATGCATGTGCCTTTATTTAGACCTCTAGAAGTGGCCTCCTAGCTCTTTCCTCTATTTTCTTTAACTTTCCTCCTGTCCCACTATCATGCTCAGCCTTCATTTGGGTTTCAGTAATTCCTCTCAGCCACATTACCCTTAATCATGCCTTACCAGGCTTCCGACACCCTCCTCACCACCAATTTGGATCACTTTGTTGTTCCCTTTGCCCTGGATTTGTTAACCCCAATACCTTTCCCCCCACCTCCACGTCTTCCATGTCCCCCCAGAACTGTCAGTCCCATTGTTTTCTCCACCAGATTGTTCATCCTGCCTATCTTATTTAGACACACATGTGCACAAAAACAAGACAAAGCAAAGCAAAACAAAGTAACAAAAAACAAACAACAACAACAACAATAAAATATCCAATGACAAAACAACAACAAAGGAAAGCCTATGGTTAATTCAAGGACTGTTTGTTGGCCTTTAGGAGTATTTTCTGGTCAAGTCTGATGGGGTGCCAAGCCCTGACCCCAAAGTCTGTTTTTGGTATTCCCTGGGCACTTTGTTGCTCTGTTCCCCTTGCTGTTCTGTTGCACAACCTTCTTGTTTTTTGCCTCCGTTTGTTGGGGGACCAGATTGGGTGAAATTCCCACACTGTGTCTCCAGTGTTGTCCCCTGTAGGGCTATGAGTCTGTGCGGGATGTTGTGTCTCATAATGGGGCCAGACATATGGTCTTCTCTGTGGATTGGCTGCTCTGAACGGGAATATTGTCCTCCAGTCCTGGTGGGCCAGGATGTGTTCCACTATCTCTCTTCCTCCCCCTTAATTTGCTCCTATGTTCTCTACTCAGACATGTCCTTCTTGAGCTGCAGCTTCAGTGCTGTCCACTGAAATAAATTACTCTGGGGGCTACAAATATTCTTAATAAGCTGAAAAGTTCTCCCCGGACTATGGAAATCAACACCTTGAGCTTTACACTCAATGGCATGGATTTCTTTCCCATGTCCCAAGCCACAGGGTGATATTTGGTCAGTCATTTAATCCAGTTGCTCTCAGTACTTTCCAATTTGGAATTTGTAGAGTAATATGGGCCCAATGAAAGGGCAATCATATTTATTCCACTTTTCTACTATTGTAGAGAAATCATAAATAATTCTTTACAGCTTAAAATTATACCTGCTTAGTTATTTCATGACTGTGATTAAGACATTATGTGAAGAAGACAGTCTCATCCGTGTCCACATTCAATGTCTCCATGGGAATCTAATGGGTGAGTGAAGATGGTACTCTCATACATTCACCTCTCTTGCTACTCGAGGCTGTAGCATGAGAGCTAAGTGATAACTAAAGCCAAAAATCTTGTTCCAGCACACCTGGACCACTGCTTTTTCTCCTGAGTGTCCTCCCAATGTAGCTTCTGTGCGCCTTGAGAAAGCCAAGGAACAAAATGAAAGTTAGTTTAAATTATATACATTGTTTAAATGATATATATTTCATTTAAACTATACTACACGCACGAATTTCAGTGTTTAAATAGTTTCTCAAACTGACCTTTGTGTTCTCTGAAGTGCCAACTTGCAATAGAAGCTGATGAACTATTAAGAAATGTCACATACCAGAAGATTTCCGAAGAATTAGACTAAGTGTGTGTGCCTGTGTATATATACTCTCTATACCTTTATAATCTACTTAAAATGATAGAACTATTGACATAAGGGAAACGATTAGTTGTTGAACTATGTGACCTAAATTCACCATCTTGAGCTGTGAACATGGGAGTCATAAAAGCAGATAGTTTTATCTCCACAGGTCTATAAATTATGTAAAAAAAATTGGGGACCCTATTCCTCTAAAACAAAAGTAAACCAAACAAATTATCTTCATCTTTACTTCTATGGAAATTCTCAGGAGTACAAAACAGATTTGTTAGTTCTTGAAACTTATGGTGTATTCAGTAATCTTTGCCTATACCATCATTCAAATATACATTAAGTTTTCATTGGTCTTTTAAAATTCATTGTCAAGATTTCTTTTCCATATTAGGTGATAGAGAATGACATGGCTGGGGTAAGCCATACCGTAGTCCCAACAATGACATTAAAATATTTAATGATTTTTTAAAGAAATTTCTTTTACCTTGTATTTATTGCCTGCTTCTTATATTGATATTGATTGTGAATTTAGGTGAAATGAATTCTGTGACTGCAGTATTTTCTTGTTTTTTCTCATGACATTTTTTGGAACCACTTGAGAGGACTAAATATTTCTATATAATGAAATATAAACCACATTGAAGGCTCTAATCATTTGTATCCATCAGTGAGTGCTCAATATCTCTACATATTGGTGTCATCTGTGTGTCATAGTCATTGGACTGCTAACTGAAAAACTGTCCGTGTGAATTAATCAAGTTTTTCTGTTCTCTTCCCATAAATATTTACAGTCAAAAAAATTGTAGAGCATGGCTATGAGTCAGGAGAGACTCAATGACATTTTGTTATGGGCTCTATGAAAGACACTTCTAAGAAATATAAAGCAAAAGTCATGGAAAGGGTATATTTGTAGAAACCAACTGAGATAATGGCCTTATATACAAAATATGAACCAAGTTCTTAAAACTCAATAAATAAAAGTGACAGGAGACTACTTGTTTTTAGGTACTATTTTTAATGTTGAAGCTATTTGGTTGCTGTGATGATTACCTATCATTTATAATCTTTGTAATGTTCTTGATTCCCGTAATCTCTAACAGTATGGTGCACACTTGTTTTTTCTGTTAAGGCATAAGTGCTAGGTAGATAGACGATAGATTGACAGATTGACAGAGAGATTGCTTGTGTTAGGCCTGGTTGTCTAGAGAATTCAAACCAGTCACTCAAATATGTGTAAGAAATAGCTTTATATGAAGAAGTAATTACATATTGACAGAAACATCCCAGCCCAGTCCAACTCAAGTCCATGAGTACGATACTATTCCATAGTTCTTCTTTGGACTCATGCAGCCACATGCAATGATGCCGAATGCAGGAATATCACATGATGGTAGGTACAAACTCTTGTGGATCCAATGTCTCTACAGCATAAAGATGAAGACACAGAGTTGGGGGTGGGAGTGGGTTCCAATGTTCCTCCTTATGAGAAAACCATGCCCACAAGGAGGTACCATCAATCTGTGACCTCAGTGACAGGCTAGATTTTACCACATTATATATTTTCAATTTGACCTGAAATTGTGTAACTACCATACTGATAGTGATAGATAAATGATAGATAGATAGATATGACAGATATTGATAGGGATAAATATTCTAACAGTTTTATTAGTATGTCATCCACATGTCATACAATTCAATAATTCAATCATGTCAAGAATAGTTGTGAAGTTATCACCGTTTTCAATTTTAGAACATTTTCTTCTTCCTTGTAGTCATTATTATTCATGAATTAAGTTTTGTAATTGTAGCAAAAATATACACAACAAAACATTCTCCAATTACACAACTTCTACATGTATAATTCAGTGCCATTAATTAAAATGTTTCATGTTGTACAATGATTATTCGTATCCTTTTCCAAATTCATCCACAACCATCAAACTCAATGATCCCTAAGCAACAGTGCTTTCTCCTTCAACCACGGTAATCATTGGTCAACTTTGGCTTCTATTTGTTTGTTTTAGTAGCAATATTCTTCATACAGTATTCAAATATCACACGCTTCTATGTAGAGATAAATTGCTTTTAAAATGAGTTGCGTAGACATCATCACAATCATTACAAGTGCTTCTTCCCCCTCCTGTACTTACTGTATGCTCCCCCAATTCCCTCACTGTCCCCGCCTCCCCTTCACACATCCCCCCTAAATCATTGCCTTACCTATTGTTTCTATGCATCTACTCCTGTGCTTCACAGTCTGGGAAACCCAACAGAAACCAAAACAAACCGGCAAGAAGAAGAAAATAAGAATATAAAGATAAAAATAAAGATTAATAAAGAAAATACCACCAACAATATCTTAAAAGCCCCTCCCCCCCCCAAAAAATCTTAAAAGCCAGAGAAGAAATTACTGTAGTGGATAAAGTGAGGAATACTTGAAGCTACAGCAAATTCATGTTGAGTCAAGAGAGAGGTTAACTGAAAAAGTATCATATTATACTATGGTGTGATTGAACATAATCAGGATTACAATGATCTCTGGCTGATAGTAAAGCTGTTCTAGACCCTTTCCTGTGTTTAAAGAGGATATGCCAGAGATTTACTCTCACTAGATGGTTTCCAGATGGATTTGGGGTCCCCACTGTCCTACATACTTTCCTATAAATTTTTTTGTTTTGTTTTTCACAATTAAACTTTGCTATTTTTCCCTCACCATATTTGGATTTTGTTATCTTTGCATCACACATGTGCTTCATCCATGTGGACTTAGTTGACACCTCACTTAGATTAGTGACTGTTTGAATACAAACCGTTAAGACCCCAGACACTATTCCAATTGTTAGTGGGGTGCCATGTGCTTTCTTCACCACACTGCTGTAGCTCCCTTACCTTCAGTGATTGTTTCATTAAGGTCAGTATTGAGCAGGCCCTGTTATCAGAATTAACTGTTCTTGGATTGGGAATAGAGTTAAGTGGGAGCCTATAATCCATCTGCTCTGGTTTACTTTGGTGGTCATATTATGACAAAAAGACCACCACCACCACCAACAACAACAACAACAACAGCAGCAGCAACAACAAAAAGGCGTAAAACAAAGCCCCCTCAGATGTGATTGCATTGATAGCATCAATAATTTATGACATAGAATTTAAGATACTGTTGATATGAGGGGTTTATGCAAGTATATAACTTTGAGGTGCAATCCACGAGTTGTTGCTTTGTACAGAAAGATTTCTTAATTGAATGACCTCTGCTTACACTGAGCATGGTTCTTGGTGTTAGGGAAAATTTACTTTTATCAGTTGTTACAAGTGCAGGTACTTGCCTATCAGATTAAAACTGTTCATATTATTGCAAGGAACGCATTGAGGTATTAAATATTTGGTGGTTCTCAGTGTCACTGCATTGGACACCCACTAAGCCAGGGATGTCCAATGACCAACATTTCCACAGGTTTTCCCTCCCCTGCCTTAAAAATAGTTCAATCCTTAATCAAGGGTACAGGTAGATTTGGTGTATTGCTCAGTGCATTCAGTAGGGCTTCTACTCTGTGTCCTCCTGATGTGGCCCTTGGCCTGTAAGGCCAACATCTACAGTCATCATAGTGTTTACTCCATAGCATAGTTCATCCAGGGTTGGGTAGAAACATATTATTAGTGTCAACCCTGGAACATAAAATCAGTTTATTGACCACTTAGGTTCCCAACAATTATTGTTTAGCATCCCTCACGAAGTGAGGTTGCTCCTCCTCATTTACCAACCAAACCCAGCAACAAAAATATCAACACCTCCTTTCAAATGTAGTTGCCCCCATCCCCTGGTCTTACTTTGATGTTCCAGTAAGGTTCTCCCTTCATTCCTGTGGGGGGGGGGCTGCTCATTTGTCAGAGCCTTCTCTCACTGTTGTACAGCATCAAATGGAAAGTCTTTCCCCTTTTCCCCTTTCTTGACAGAGTGACCCAGCCAATGTGAGGTCTCCTTGTTTGAGGTGATTCTTACAAAGTGCACACAAGGGAGATGATGCATGGTTCATGGTTTTTGTTGTTGTTTTTAGGAATGCATTGTTTTCCATTATGTGTACACACCATAGTTTCTTAATTCATGCTTCCACTATGGGACATTTGTCTGCTTCCAGTTTTTGCTATTGTGAATTGTGCTGCTTTGAATATGGGAAAGCATACAATTACACATATTGTGTCTCATTTCGTTGGGGTATAAACTTAATAGTAGTATTGATGGGGCATATGGAATTTCTGTTCCCAGTTGTGTATGTACTGCCATATCATTTTCCATGGTGCTTTATTTGCTAGTCCACTATACTGAATACTAGTTCCAACGTCTACACATCTTCTCCAGCATTTGTTGTTTCCTGTGGGTTTTGTTTTGTTGTTGTTTAATTGGGCTAGTATTATGGGTATAAAGTGCTATCTTGTTGAGGTTTTAATTTGCATCTTCCTGATGACTAGTCATCACAACCATTTTTTATGTTTGTTAGCATCTGTACTTCATTTTGGAGAAATGTTTGCTTATGTCTTTTCCCCTCTTCTTAATTAGTTAGTTTGTCATTTTCTTATTGAGTTGTTGTAGAGTTCTGTACATTTTGAAGATTAGATCTTTGTGTGATATGTTGTTGGTAACCCCCTACCCCCATGCCAGTTTGTGGGCTCTCATTTTAATCTGCTGATAAAATATTTCACTTTGCATAAGTGATGTAATTCTAGATGTTCTAGTCATCTATCTTGTCTTCCTCTGTGTGTTCCTCTTTCATTGTACTTAGTGGTCTCTGCATGAGCTGCAATAGAATACTTATATTTGTTACAGTTTTCTCATCGATGATGTGGATAGCTTTGGGTTTTACATGCATTTATGGGTGAATTTAGTCCATTGACATTCAGTGAGATTCTTGACAGGTATATATTTGTTACCGACATTTTTCTTTACATTTGTTAATGTTTTGTGTGAGTCTTTAATGTGTATTTTCATAGTTTCATTGTTTTTCCTATATTAATTTATTGCTTTCAGTGTCGCTCTGGGTATGTTTATTTTTGTTAGGAATTGTCTTTATGTTGGTTTCAAATAAATGTGATGGTGTTATTGATGGCCATAGTATTTCACTGGATTTTGGGTTTGTTTTTTTTTAACAGAGTGGTGGTCTTGTTCTTGTGAATTCTTTTAAATTCTTTTAAAAATCATTTTATTAGGGATTCATACAACTCTTATCACAATCTATATGTGAATTTTTGAATTTCTTCTTCTCTTACAATGCTTTTATTTCTCCATCATCTTTGAGTGATATTTTTGCTGGTAAAATATTGTAAGTTCACAGTTTTTTCTTCCAGTGTTCTGTGTAATTCACTCTATTTTCTTCTTGCCTGCATAGTTTCCATTGAGAAATCTGAAGTTATGCTATTTTGACCCATTGTATATAATTGTTCTTTTTTGTTGTTGTTGCTATCTTCACTTACATTTTCTTCCCTTACCAATTGATATTAGACATAGTGAATACGTTGTGCAGGGTAGTTTTCCATTTGGGGTTTCTCCTGATTGTAATTCTTTTGGCTTCCTGAATAATTATCATTTCATCCTTAGACATTGAGGAAATTTTTCTTAAGAGAATTCTAATACTATTCCTTGTTTGTATGTATTTTTTTCCTTCCTGTTCTGGATTCCCATTAGATATGTTGTTCCTCTTGATTGCATCCTACATTGTTCTTAAAGTTTTTCTATTTCTCTTTTGCATTTTATTTTACTTGGAGTCGACAGATTTATCTTCAAGCCCACTAACTCAGGTTTCTCTCTCTTCTCTTCTGCTTCCTTTTTAGAGTGTTTTGTAATGCTGCTATTGTATTGTTTAATTTTTTATTCTGTGGCATATAGTGAACTTACCAGCTTTTTTCTATTGTTTTACTTTTCCTCTCAGTCTCTCCCTTCATCTGTTGTATGAGTGCTATCATTATTCTTTTAATATATTTCTCTGGTAATTCCATAGCCTGTTCAGTTTCAGACATTGCATTTAGTTCTGTTTGGAATTTGGTTGTTTGTTTCTCTTTCTTGTGTGTGTGTGTGTGTGTGTGTGTGTGTGTGTTTAACTCTGTTAGATAGTACAGTAGAGGGGGCAGTGGACAGTATGAACTGTATGAGGGAGAGTGTTAGATTAGGTTTTATTTGGGTAGATTAAAAAGTAGAAGACGAAGTGTTGGAGGAGGGAGAAACAAAGAAAAAGTAAGCAAAAAAAGTGAGAGATCCTGTAGTGTTATTTTGTAGGTTAAATGAAAGGAAATTAGGTCTCCCAAATGTACTTGTTGCTATGACCAGAAAATGGGTAATGCTAATAGATCAGGGGAAAAGATAATAAATTTTAAGAATAGTGTTAGATTTTATTTTCATTAGAATGAGATAGAAAGAAAATGTTGGAAGAGAATAAAAGAAGGGGACAAATAAAAGATAGGTTAAAAGGGATAAGAAATCAACCTTTAAATATTAAAGAAGGAAAGGGTAAATGTAAAGTTTTAAAAAATAATAGAAAAAATGATACTAGAGTAAGAATCGTGAGAGCTCTTTATATATGTTTGTTTTGGCTCTAAGTTTTGTCCAGGAGCATTGTCTCTGATGTGGGTGCTAACTTCTGGATTGATGATGGGTTCAAAAACTGGAAAACTAATTTAAGTGAATGCAAAAAAAGTAAATTAACATTACCCCCCACCCCCCAGTTCTTACGTATACCAGCACATAATGAAGTCCTGATTAAGGATGAATTATAAGAAGAGTGCACAATTTGTTTTAGATATGGAGGGATTATAGGAATGATAGAACACAGAGCAACAACAATGCCAGCAAAAGAACATCTGCTGTCTAAACCTTGTCCTTGGGGAAGCTAAGGGTGTGTGGATCAGGAGTTTTTGAGCAGTTGGGGACAGTGTCTGGTAGTGTGATGATTTTATAACATGTAAGAGTAGGGTTGATATTAAGACTAGTGGAATGGTTTTGGTACCTGGTATGGCTGAGACTCCTGAATTTTTATGATTTAGGTTAAATATCTAAAGATGACAGACCTCTAGTAAACAAGGTCAGAGGAGTTGGGGTTCTCTCTTTTCTGGATGATGGACGTGACTAAATAGGACTGGAAGAACGGGTCTGTGGGGGTACCTCCCCCCCCCAAAAAAACCCAAAACACAACCAAAAGAAACGGGAAAAGCTCCACTGGGAAAAGTTTTTGTAATATGCACTTTTTTTTCCCATTAGGCAAGCATTGAGTTAGTTCACCCAGTGATGTCTCCTGGGAAGATTCCTTCTGATCACAGTGAGTTTTGTCGTGAAAGCAATTTTGCTTGAACCTCGAATTTGTGATGGCCAATTTAAGAGTACAGTGTGTGGCTTTGAAATTATGTTTCCTGATCAGGATATATGAACCAGTGGAAGACACCAAAGAATGCTCATCAAGTGAAATCAAATTTGTTGTTGTTGTTTACTGTGAGGCGGATAGTGCATTTGGAGTTCATTCCAACAGGTCAGACTTTAATTACCTTTTCTATTTAGAGGTTTTGAAAAGATTGCATAACATGTGATCCCAAGGGGAAAAAATCCTAGTTGGTAGTTGAGGAGGGCAGTGATTTGATGACATAGAAGAGGTGAAGAAAAAAATGAGGGAGGTGTATCAGAAATCCCAACGGACAAATTTGAAAAGTATTTCCAAAAATGGAATCACAGATTTGACAAATATATTAAGTGTAATGGCAAGTAGTTTGAAGGTGATAAGGTTGTTTTGTAAAAATTTTTTAAATTAAATACATAGCTTAAAAAATCCATTTGGGGGCCTTTTATACCCTCCACCTGCTTAGCTGGTCTAGTAGGGAGGAATGAAGCAATAGCCTACTGTTTTCATCCAGGTAGACTAAAGAAACACATTTATAGACACTCATATGTGTATAAGAGAGAGGTTTAACCCAGTTCAGAATAAGTACATAAGTCCAACATTAGCCCATATGTCAGATACCAGTCTATAACGTCCTCTTCAGACTCGGGAAACACATGTAATGATGCCGAATGCAAGAAGATCACAGGCCAGTGGGTGTGAAATCTTGCGGGTTCAATGACATTGTGAGAATCTCTGAACTGGCACGAGTGTCCACACGGCTTCTGCAGCATAGGGCACTAGCATAGTTCCATGTATCTTGTCAGTTGCTGTTTCCCAGGGAGTGAAGAGAGAGAGAATGTCTCCCATCTTCAAAGATGAAATCCAGGAGTTCCCAGAATCCTCAGGAGAAGGCCTTGCCCACACAGAGGCCTCATTGGCTATGAAATGTTAGGCAGAATAGAATCCACCCTTCCCTCTTAATACTCTCAAGTACAAAATTGACACCAGGTTATATAACTACCACACCGAATCAAAGGGCAGGTTGTTTATCTGAGTGGCTTGGGGTGCTGACCAGGGATGGAGTTATGGGACAACTGATGAATAGCTTGGTATGTGAACAAGGAGAAGTTTCTTGGCCCTAAACCTTTTAGTCTTTGTCATATGCCCAAATTCCCTGCCCATACTTTTAAAACCCACTGTTGCAATTTCTGTTTGTATTGTGAGGACAATACCTTGTTAATCAACCAGGTGTGTATTAACTGCTATAGAAATATTTTTTTTAATCCATGCTTTTTTGGTCGGCATCTTAAGATGGGGAGGGAGGGGCAGAGCTGTATCTCCTGGAAAGAGGAATAGTTGTAACTTCCCCAGCTTCTGAGAGTTAGTCTATTCACTATCTATGACTATTGCAGGCTGCCCTGTAGAGTTATTGCCACACTTCTTGGGTATTGTGTTAGTCCGGGTTGACTAGAGAAACAAATCCAGAGGCATTCCTATGCATGTAAGAGAGAATTTTATATCAAAGAGCAATTGTACATTAAGAAAACATTCCCGCCCAGTTCAGAACATGTCCATAAGTCTGATATTAACCCATATTTTAGTACTAGTCCATAAATTCCTCTTTAGACTTATGAATCCATGCAATGTTACTGAATGCAGGAAGATCCCAGGCCAGTGGGTGGAAATTCTTGTGGATCCAGTGGTGGTGGAAGCATCTCAGCACTGGCATGGGTCTCCACGTGGCTTCTCCAGCTTCAGCGCTCTTGCTCCATCAGCATGGTTCCATATGTCTTGCTTGCAGGAAGACAAAGCAGAGAGTGTGTCTGGCCTCTAGTGAGCTGTTTATCTCCATAGCCCCTCCAAATGAGGACATCAAACTGAGACATATTCGACAAGCTAAATTCCACCTCTTTCCTCTTATTAGACTACAGGTGACACCAGATTATGTAACTACACTGTTAGGTTGTGCTATCTTGGTTATTGGGGATTTAGGGCTTCTAGGGCATCCGGCTAGACCTCCATTGACTTGTGTTGAAAGCCAAGTCTACTTGTGCTTATGTTGGTCTCAAGCTAGTTCCATAGAGCTATGTTTCTGAAGCTCAGCAGTTCCACCATCCTAGCTAGCTCCTGGACTAGGAAAATTAAGTCTAGCAATTTGGGAATCTTCAAACAGTTGGTTATTGTTGAGGGCCGGTGACAAAGGGGAGTCTATCAGCAAATGTTGCTGATATTTTATTAAATTTGTGTTATGTAACTTTCTGCTGAAAATCCTGCATTCTGGAAGTGTAGCATATCCCTCTCCTGGTTCTTTTCCGCTGGTCTTTGTGGAGTCCTTCCCATGTGTACTGCTTGGTCACCATCTTGTTCTTCCTCCAAGATATAGGTATTGCATACATATATATGCATATATACAAATGTAGTTAAATACATTTCTCCACTGTCTTAGATGTTTTCACTAAACAAAAAATAATCAAAATGTAAAGCTATTGTTATGAACCTTCCCCTAAATATTCTATGCTCCTTGATTTACAGAACGTCAGACTGAAAATTCCACAATACTCAAGGGATGTTCTCTGACTTATGGGAAAATACAGAAATATGCGGGGGGAAGATCAGCTCTTTAATGTGGATGGTGTAAGGCAGCATTTCTCAAGCTGTGTGTCGGGATCCCTTTGGGGTTGGGCGACCTTTCATAGGGGTCAGCCGATTCATAAGAGTAGCAAAGTTATAGTTATGAAGTAAAAACGAAAATAATTTTATGGTTGGGGGATCACTACAATGTGAGGAACTATATTAAAGGGTCATGGCATTAAGAAAGTTGAGAACCACTGTTAAGGTTTCTAAACAAAATCCTCAATGGACAACCATTCTTACTCTTGAAGAATGAGCTGGTGTATTGTCATGATAGAGAGAAAAACAGATCCTTTGTGCAACATTCTAGGACATTTTCTCACTAATACCATGTTACATTTTCTTGAAGCTTATTCATAATAATACTTTTTGATTTTCTCTGTCCTATGAGAATTTCATTCCAGACTAGCCATTTAGAATCCACAAAATCACTTTCATACATTCTGAATTGACCGTTATTC